>NC_066577.1:120590-234654 GCF_024679095.1 Eriocheir sinensis
TGAATGTCTTAGAGGGGAGGGAGGGGAGGCAGGACGAGAGGGAGTGTTTATCTAGGACGTGGAGGAGGAGAGGGGAGAGAAGGGAGAAACAAACGAAGGAAGAACAGATAATAAGGATGAGGGAAAGGATACAGAGGGAGGGTCCTGTTGGAGGGAAAGAGAGGAGGAGAGGAAGAAAGAGAAAGGGAGGATATCTAAAGTGAAGAGAAGAAAGATGGGGGAGAAAAATAAGGAAAAAAAGGAAGAGAGAAGGGAGGAGAGGTTCTGTTAAAGTGTAAGGGGTGATGAAAGAATAGACGAAGGAAGAGATAGAGAATGTATTAAGCGGGGAAGTGAAAGGAGAGAGGGAAGGAGTAGAGAAGAGAGGGAACGAGGGAGAGGAAAAGCAAATAGGGGAAAAGTTGGAGGGAAATGAATGATAAGAGGAAGGAAGAAAAGGGAAGTACCTAAAATGGAGACGAGGAAAGGAAAGGAGGAGGAGGAGGAGGAGGAGGAGGAGGAGGAGGAGGATGGGGAAAGGGTAAGGAATGAGGAATGGGGAGATGTCAGTTCCGTCACGAAAAATGGAGAGAAATATAACTATATTGGATAGGGATGCAGGACAGCAGGGAGGGATAATAAGAACATGTGTGTAGAGGAACAAAAAAGCGGAGGAAAAAATTACTGAAGGAATATTGTGTTTGGGAAAAGTAAGCTTGTAATAAGATAGATAGATAGATAGATACAAACAGATAAATAGATAGATAGATGGATAGAGTAATAATGGACACAATGTAAGATGCATATTAACGAAGAATATAATAAAACAGAGAAATGTAGAAAGAGAAGACAAAAATAATCTAGCCAAGGAAGGAAGGAAGGAAGGAAGGAAGGAAGGAAAGGAGGTTAAGTGAGAGGTAGGAGAGTGTTGTCAAACATTGGAAGAGAGGGAGGGAGAGAAGGAAGAGAGTGAAACATGCAAAGGGAAAGAAGAGCGAAAAATGAGAAAATGGAAAGAAGATCGCTGAAGAGAAACGGAAAAAAGAAGAGAAATGACTTCTAAAGAAAAATTGGAGAAGAAAACTGAATGATAATGGAAATAAAAAGTGAAAGGATGAGAAAAGAAAAAAAGTTGAGGAGGAGGAAAATTAGAGGAAGCAACGGAAAAAAAATAAACGAAAGGCTGGCAAGTAGACAAAAACTAACCAGAGGAATATAAATTGAAGTAAAAGTTAAAAAAGCAAGTGAGGAAAAGAGGAAAAGAACGAACGAGCTAAAAAAAAATTAAGAAAGTGGTGGAAAGAACCCCAAGAATAACAAGAGGAAAGAGAAAAATAGAAAATAAAGAAATGAAGGGAAGAAAAAGGCGTGGAGAGAAAGAAAAGTAAAAAATCAAGAGATGAAAGAAAATTGGAGAAAAACAAAACGAAATGAAAAACGAAAAAACGAAAACGAAGTAAAGGAATAAGAAAAGAAAGGAAATCGAATGAATAAAAGGAAGCGAAAATAATTTAAAAAAAACGATGACGAAGAGAAAGAGGAAATGATGAAGAGAAGGAGAGCTGGGAGTAGAGGAGGAAAGGAGAGCGATGTAATAAAAACAGTCGTTCGGGATATCCTGCAGGAATTTCAGAACCCAAACAGGAATCCTGCAGCAAAAGTGGAGTCCCGGAATACCCGCAGGAATATATGAGCTACGGGAACAGGACGGGAATTCAGTTGAGAAAAAAATATAGAAACAACACAAATATGCCACCAAAGAACCAATAAAAACTATGCGAGAAAAGTTGGAAAAAGAAAATATGGATAGATACAGAGATGGAGAAAGAAAGAAAAAAAAAGGAGTGAGAAAGAGTGCACTTCAAATGTTGGAAAAATACTGAAACAAAAAAATACCGAGGGAATTAAAAATGTCACTGAATACTTTGGTAGAAACAGAATGAAACGAAAAAAAATATTAGAAAACTAACTGAAAACTGGAACAAAAATCTTGAATACTCGAAGGAAAAAAACAAAAACAAAACCACAGCATTAACATTAGAAATAAATAAAATAACGCGCAATAAAACTACAGGAGTAAAAAAAAAAAAAATCATAGAAAAAGATAAGCGTGTATCGAGCACTTGACATAAAACTGAAATACTGAAAGAATAAAAAAAAAAAAAAAAAATCGCAAACTCCACTAAATAAGACATCAATGTAATCTAAAAATATAACCAAGACCAAATATTACTAAGAAAAAACTATCAAAACACGACAACAGGAATGAAACACAAACCAAACCAGAAACACACCACAAACAAACCAGAAGCAAACGAAAAAAACAACTACAAACCCAAACTAGCAACCAAATAACCACCACCACCACCACCACCACTAGTCAGAGTCGGGCTGGGGTGCTTAAGGGGGCCGTGCCATCTAGTGGCTGGAGGGAGCCCGGGCCCATATAAACTAAAATATCAAAATATTCAAATGATACACATTGGCAGTAATTAATTAGTTTATTTAATTTGACCAACCAATATAATATTAGTTGGTCTAGTAAGATAATATCAGTATGTGCAGGCACTACCAAAATGTCATTTACTCATTACGGCAATTAATCATTATTATATGACATAGTATGAGTACCCGTCCAGGGGCCCATGTACCTTGGGGGGCCCACGTGCCATTGGCACACGGGCACATAGGCCAGTCCGACCCTGACCACCGGACAGGACCGCTACAGGACTGACGGCACAGCGGCGAAGCGTCAGCACAGCACAGACGGTCAGCACCAGGGGGAACCGGAGGGGAGCGACAACCAACTGTATTCAGAAATCTCTCCGTTCCTCCCTCCTCTTCCTCTCTTGTTATTCTCTCCCTTCTGTTCTCTTTACTTACTGTCTTGTTATCCTCCCTCCCATTCTCTCTTCATCATTTCCTCTTTTCTACTTCTTGTTGTTCTCCTTACCATCTTTTTCTTTAGTTCATCTCTAATTATCCTTCCTTTCATCCTCTCTTCGTTCTTCCTTTCCTCCTCCCTCTTTTTGTTATGCTTTCCTCTCTTCCGTCCACCCTTCCTCTCTAACTTGATATCCTCTTTCCTCTCTTCTTTACTTAATTGCTTTCTGCCTCCCCATTTTTGTTTTTCTTTTCTCTCCTCTCTTCCTTCCTATCTTTCTTCTTTACTTCCCTCATTTCTTTCCCTTTTCCATTCTATTTCCATTCATTAGCTTCCCCTTCCCCTTCCCATCATATGCCTTTCTCTTTCCTACCTCGTTTCTATTTCCATCCTTTATCTTCCCTATCCCCTTTCCCCCTTTCCTTCTATTCCTTTTCTAATTTCCTTACTTCGCTTTTCTCACCATCCGTTATCTTCCCTTTCCCCCTTTCTTTTCCTGTTCCTTTCTTTCCCTTTTCTTTTTCATTTCTCTATCTCCCTGCTCTTCTCATCCTTTATCTTCTCGTTCTTCCTTTTCTTCCGTTCCTTTCCATTCCCTTCACTTACTACCTTCCTTTCACTTCCCTTTTTCATTTTCCTAACTCCCTTCTCTTCCCTTTCCTCCTTTCCTTCTGTCCCCTTCCCTTTCCTTCAATCTCATTTTCCTTTCTTCTCCCTTTCCAGTTTTTATTTCCCTACCTCTATTCCCTTCTCTTCTTATTATTCTCCCCTTACCCCTTCCCTTCCTTACCTTTCCCTTTTCTTTTCAATTCTCCTACCTCGCTTCTCTTTCCATCCTTTATCCTCCCTTTCCCCCTTCCCTTCCTTTCCTTTCAGTACTCCCTCGCCTCTCTCCCTCCCGTTCCGTTCATTCCAAGGATTATAATGTTCTCGCGAGCTGCTTCCTAATCCAGTCCAATCTGTTTTGAGAGAGAGAGAGAGAGAGAGAGAGAGAGAGATAGAGAGAGAGAGAGAGAGAGAGAGAGAGAGAGAGAGAGAGAGAGAGAGAGATAGAGAGAGGAGAGAGAGGAGAGAGAGAGAGTGAGAGAGAGGATATGGGGAGGGAGGAAAGATAAAAAAAGAAAAATAGGTTGAGTGTCAAGAGAAGTGGGAGGTAGGGTGTAGAGGTTGGGGTTATAAGGAGGAGGAGGGGGTACTGAAGGGCGACTGGCTGGTTGGACTGATGATAGGAGGGAGTCAGCTGATCGTCATAGTGGGGTGAAAGGCAGGGAGAGGAGAGGGGGAAGGGAGAACAAGGGGGAAGACAAGCTAGTTAAAGGGCGTGGCAGATCGCTAATCATATTGTTACCTTATTTTACTTAAAGCAGTCCTCCCACTTTTTGGTCTAATCCCTTTACTACAAGCTGGGTTTGTGTTAATGGTTTGTCATGGGTGTGTGTATTTCTCTAGTCACTAGTGTTTCGTTTTCGATCGTGATTTGTTGTCCAAAGTAGTCAATCAATCTGCGAGTGTAGCAACCTCTTATACGAGTAGTCCCTTGTTTGATGCCATAATTCAGAGTACCTAAAATACCTGATGACTGGTTAAGCTTAGTCATAATTCTGGTGGAATCCTGGAATACCCTCAGGAATAAGAAGGGAATTCAGGTGTAAGAAAATAAAAGAAACAAACAAAAATTGAGAGAGAGAGAGAGAGAGAGAGAGAGAGAGAGAGAGAGAGAGAGAGAGAGAGAGAGAGAGAGAGAGAGAGAGAGAGAGAGAGAGAGAGAGAGAGAGATTTACATAGATTTACATAGAAAATCAGACCACACAGACCCCATGGTCCAGACTTGGTGGTCTGTCCTTAAACCTAAGTGATTTTACATTAATCAGAAGACTCCAAAACGTTGCATTTCTACTTTAGTTGATATTAAGTTGAAGGAAGTGACGGTCGAGCTTATTTTTGAAGGAGTCAATCGTGTTACACTGGATCACTGACGGTGGAAGCTTATTCCATTCTCGCACTACAACGTTGGTGAAGAAAAATTTGGTGCAGTCTGAATTTACTTGTCTACATCTGAGTTTTACACCATTGTTCCTCGTGCGCAAAGTGTCATCGATCATAAACAATGTTGATCTGTCTACATTCGTGAAACCATTAAGTATTTTAAAACATTCGATCAGTTTTCCTCGGAGGCGACGTTTCTCAAGAGAGAACATGTTAAGGGTAGAAAGCCTTTCTTCGTAGGATTTGTTGCGCAAGGAAGGGATCATTTTCGTTGCCCGACGCTGAACACCTTCTAATTTAGCAATATCCTTTGCATGGTGGGGAGACCAAAACTGTACCGCATATTCCAAGTGGGGTCTGACTAAACTGTTGTAGAGCAGAGTACTACATCTTTATTCTTGAATACAAAGTTTCTTTTAATGAAGCCCAACATTCTGTTCGCTTTATTTGCTGCATCGATGCATTGCTGTGAGAATTTGAGGTTTGACGCGATTTTGACCCCCAAGTCTTTGACGCATTGAACGCTTTTGAGTTTAACGCCGCGCATTTCGTATTCGAACTTCTTATTCCTCGTTCCAACTTGAAGGACCTGGCACTTGTCTACGTTAAAGGGCATCTCCCATCTATCCGACCAAGCTGAAATTTTGTGCAAATCCTCTCGTCAGTGAGAACCGAGTTGCCAATCTTTGTGTCGTCTGCAAATTTACTAATGCGGTTATTGAGTCCAACATCCACGTCGTTGATGTAAATAATGAAGAGCACTGGGCCAAGGACCGAGCCCTGAGGGACGCCACTAGTGACAGGCGCCCACTCTGAGTTAAATCCGTCAATCACTACTCTTTGTTGTCTGTTGCTCAACCAATTCGCGATCCATTGGTTTACTTGACCGTCAATACCTATTTGCTTTAATTTGTAAAGTAATTTATGATGCGGGACTTTATCAAACGCTTTCTGGAAATCAAGACAGACTACGTCCAGTGATTTGGTTACGTCATAAACAGTGAAGAGGTCGTTATAAAAGGTTAATAGGTTTGATAGGCAGGATCTTTTGTTTCGGAAGCCATGTTGTGAGTCCCCAATCAATGAGTGGCTTTCAAGGTAATTCACAATTTTGTCTCTAATTATGCCAAGTAGCTTACCTACAACCGAAGTTAGACTAATGGGCCTGTAATTACCTGGTACTTTTTTGTCTCCTTTCTTGAAAATCGGTGTCACGTTAGCCTTTTTCCAATCTGAAGGGACGATGCCTTGTCGCAAGGACATATTGAATACGGTTGTGAGGAAGGAGAGTATTTCGCTCTTTGTTTCTTTCAGCAGAGTTGGATATACTTTGTCAGGTCCAGGACTTTTATTTGTTTTAAGTGAATGGAGAGCTTTAAGGACTTCATCGGTTGTTATTTCAAAATTAGGCAATGAATGCTCGAGATTTACAATAGTACTGGTGTTGGTGGTAGCGAGAGGAAGACTGTTAGTATTAAACACCGAGGAAAAGTAATTGTTTAAGAGGTTTGCAATGTGTTGGCTGTCAGTCACTAGTGCACCGTCGCTGTTTGTTAAAGGTCCAATACCACTTTTGATCGCCTTTCTGTTGTTTATGTAACTGAAGAAAGATTTCGGATTATTTTACAGTTGGCTGCAATATTTTCTTCGTATCTACGCTTTGCCTGACCTACTAGTCTTTTTACTCGTCGCCTGGCATCATTATAAAGTCTAATGTTTTCGGGCGTGCTTTGTTCTTTCTTTAACCTGTAAAACAATTTTCTCTCATTGACTGATTGTTTAATTTCGCTATTAAACCACGGTGGGCTTTTATTAGTGTTAATTCGCTTCTCGCACAAGGGGACGAATGTGTTCTGCTGAGTGAGTAAGTGATTTTTAAGGCTTAGCCAGGCTTCCTCTACGTTGCCGTCATCTGATAGTTGTATTTCTGTTAGGTTTTGTCGGATTTCTACGAAGTTAGCTCTTTTGAAATTGGGCACCTTTACTTTATTTTCAGTCACTGATGATTGAGCTTTAATGTCGACGCGCACTAATTTATGATCGCAAGAACCGAGGTGTTCTCCTACCGTGACACTACTGATTAGGTTATCTTGGGTCGTTATAACAAGGTCGAGTATATTATTTTGTCGAGTTGGCTCAGAAACCATTTGGCTTAGATAATTTTCTTCTAGAAATTCGATCATTCTATGTGACTCGCCTTCTGTACCTGACAGTGTCGCCCAGTCGATATGGGGGAGGTTAAAGTCTCCTAATATCAGTGAGTCGCTGTTATTAAGTGACTGCCTTAAGACGCTGTACATTTCAAGGTCGTCATCGAGTGACTGCCCGGGAGGTCTGTAGGTGACAGATATATTTAAGTTGACTTTTGCAATGTTTACTCGCACGCACAAATGTTCAACGTTACTGTTTCCCGGTGTTTTATCAGTGGGTTGCAAATAGCTTTTGACATAAAGGGCGACGCCACCGCCTCTAAGGTTTACACGATCTTTGTTGAAGAGTCTGTAGCCATCTATGTTGTATTCGGAACTTAAATCAATATTTGTGGTGTCGATAAATGTTTCGGTTATAGCAATTATGTCAAAATTTTCTGTTAAAGCAAGACATCTCAGTTCATCAAATTTGTTTCTTAGGCTACGCGCATTGAAACTAAGGATTTTTAAGTTATCTAGAGGCTTAGTAATAGAGGTGGTGGTACTTGCGGGATCACGGTTACGGGTTTGTTGCGATGCACGGCGTCTATTTACACGGGTGGGGTGGAGGGACGTGGCCGTGACTCGTTTTTTGTTCGGATGACACGCACTGCTTCGTTGAGGAGCCTTCCGAGTCTGGCTGCCCCGATGGGGGAAAGGTGCAATCCGTCCCTGTGAAAGAGCTCATTTTGTCCATAGAAATTGTCCCATGTGTTGAGGAATTCCACGTCAAGCTCCCTGCAAAGAGTCTGTAAGCGGTTGTTTAGGCTGAAGGCCTTACTGAAAAAGTCGCTCTCCGCCCAAGTCCGTGGTAGAACTCCTGAAATCAAAATGTTAGGGGATTTAGTCTTATACTGCTGGATGAGCCTACGGTACTTCTCCAGGAGTTCCTCAGACCGGGTCGTGGTGATGTCGTTCGTACCTGTGTGAATAACAAACAGTGAATCATTAGTAGCCTGGGGGGAGATCTCCTCAAGAGCAGCAGTTATGTCGTCGATCCCAGCACCAGGATAGCAATAGTTCCGTCTTCGACGAGGAACTCTGCCGCAGAACTCAACGACCTGCTGGCGAATCATGGAGTCACCCACCAGGAAGGTGCTCTCCTGCTCGTCCTCCTCCTCCAGAATGGCAAACCTGTTGAAGCAATGAACAGGATAAATCGCTTGTCTGGCTGGTTTGGCTCCTCCATTCACGACGGTGAAGCCATCATGGGCGGTGCCACTAGCATCCTCCCGTTGCGTGGTGTTGTCCGCTGGTGTCGACGGTACCGCTGAGGGCAAGGGGGCGGTTGGAGAAGGGTTTGGCACCACAGCAACGTTAGCCTGGATGAATTCCTGCAAGGAGGCAACAGTGCGAGAAAGCTCTATTATTTTATTCTGACCTGCTTCCATCTTCTCTTCTTGCTCCTGCAGTCTGGTCTCGAGATGCTGCCTGGTGAGAGAAAGCTCTATTATTTTATTCTGGCCTTCTTCCATCTTCTCTTCCTGCTCCTGCAGTCTTGTCTCGAGATGCTGCCTGGACAGACACAGTCGACAGACAGCAGAACGCCCTGTAAAAAAGTGAGCTGAGAAGCTACCGTTACAAGTACTGCACTTCTTAGGCGCCATCTTAGCTGAAATGAAAGAGATAAAAACACAGAGTGAAGGGGATTAGGAAAGGGGGTGAGGTGTGTGAGAGGTAGTTTAGTAATGGAGGAAAAGTGAGAGAGAGGAGGAGTAGGAAGGGATGTGAGGTGAGTAAAGAGGGGGAAAGAGAGGTGTGTGAGATCAAGGAGGGTTAGGAAATAGGTGAGGTGGGAGAGAGGAGGAGTAGGAAGGGATGTGAGGTGAGTAAAGAGGGGGAAAGGGAGGCGGTGAGTGAGGTGTGTGAGATCAGGGAGGGTTAGGAAATAGGTGAGGTGGGAGAGAGGAGGAGTAGGAAGAGATGTGAGGGAAAGGAGGTAAGTGGGAGAGAGGAGGAGTAGGAAGGGATGTGAGGTGAGTGAGGTGTGTGAGAACAAGAAAGGTTAAGAAAGAGGCGAGGTAAGGTGGGTGAAGGGATGGGTAAATAGGATGTGAGGTAAGGTGAGTGAGGGGGGGAGGGCTTAGAAATATGTGGAGGTAGGGAGGAGTAGGAAGGGCTAATCCTCTAGGGGATGAGGAGGAGCAAAAGGGATGTGAGGTGAGCGAGGGTGGGGGGGGGCTTAGGTGAGGTGAGGGAAAGGGGTGTAGGAAGTGTTAATCCTCTAGGGGATTTAAAGAGGGTGTAATGAGGAGGAGCAGATTGAATCCTCAGGGAATTCAAAGGGTGGGTTGTCGACACACCCAAATCACGCGTGAGACACTCGGGAACACAAAGTCACACTCGGGACACACGAAACACTCAGAAACCCAAGCACAAGCACGACTAAACACCCTCAAGTCACTCGCAAAAACACCGGAAGAACAACAGCACACTCAAAACACTCTGAAACCCACGCAGAGCACTATAAACATCCAAATCACACGTAAAAGCACTGGAAACACAACACACTCGAAACGTAGAACACTCGAAAACAGCCAAATCACACGCAGAAACACCGGAAACAAAACAGCACACTCAAAACGCTCTGAAACCCACGCAGTACACTTAGAAGCAGCCAAATCACACGCAAAAACACCGGAAACACAACACACTTGAATCACTCTGAAACCCACGCAGAACACCCGGAAACAGCCAGATCACACGCAAAAACACCGGAAACACAACACACTTGAATCACTCTGAAACCCACGCAGAACACCCGGAAACAGCCAGATCACACGCAAAAACACCGGAAACACAACGCACTTGAATCACTCTGAAACCCACGCAGAACACCCGGAAACAGCCAGATCACACGCAAAAACACCGGAAACACAACACACTTGAATCACTCTGAAACCCACGCAGAACACCCGGAAACAGCCAGATCACACGCAAAAACACCGGAAACACAACACACTTGAATCACTCTGAAACCCACGCAGAACACCCGGAGACAGCCAGATCACACGCAAAAACACCGAAAAAACAAATCACAGAGGCAACCACAGGCAGAAACCACAAGCGAACACACACCAAACACGTGTCGGGAAATCACAGGCAACACACAAGGTCCACAAGCGAGAACACACAAACGCCCAAGAGCACGACGAAAACACAGGGCAAGCGATGTTGTGGGGCGCAGCGGGGTGAGGTCACGACCTTCTCTCAGCAGAGGTCGGGTGTGAATGATGAGAGAGAGAGAGAGAGAGAGAGAGAGAGAGAGAGAGAGAGAGAGAGAGAGAGAGAGAGAGAGAGAGAGAGAGAGAGAGAGAGAGAGAGAGAGAGAGAGAGAGTACTGACATGTTGGAATAAAATACTAAAACAAATAAAAATAGGGAATTAAAAGGTTGTGTTGGGGGAAGTACACTAGTTTCGGTGGAGTTGGTTAAGCTTAATGAGCCGTGATGAGAGAAAACGCGCCGGTCAGCTTCACTCAGGTCCTCACAGAACGACACTCGGCTCGAAACACCAGCACGGAACCTTGACGGGCTCAGGATACTTCGCACGTTCCATCATTACCGGAAGCCTTATGGACGAGCTAAGGATGAAGAACACCAAGTATAAGCTACATACAAAACCTTAGTATAATAAAAGATGCACTACGTAAAATTAACACACTATCGAGACTTGCTGCGGCTTGTCTTGCTGACCCTAAGGCCCTCCTCTCCTCCCTTCCCCCTCCTTCCTTCCCTCCCAGCAGCCTGAGGTACGACGGTTCTCTCCTCATCACTCCCTCACACTCACGCTCCCCGGTTCCTTCACATTCATTCCTCAGCACTGTGTCAGAATGAGGCCCCGTTCATGCTACACACACACCCGCCGCCCCGTCCCTCTCGTCGGGGCGGGGCAGAGCGCGACTCACTCCGATCACCGCCGCGGCGTCAACATCACCGGCCAGGCACCGATGACGTCACGGCCGGCAGCCAATCACAGCACGGAACAACCTCCTTCAAATATTTCTAATTATACGTCTTTATATACCTTCAATTCACTCCCCAGGCGATTCTCAACATGGACAAGCTTCATAATCACTGTAATAATCAAGAACAGTCGCACGGGAAGGAACAAACTGGCAGGACAAGGCTTCAGGCGGCAGGGCGCTCACTCCATCCCACCCACCGGCCTCCCCTGTCTCATTTATTTTATGGTCTATAGTCTATACGCCGCGTCCCTTCCTGCAAGAACCACCACACCGTTCCTCACCTTGATCCTCGCGTAGGGCCGCCTCAGCACGCCGCCGCCAGCCACACGACACACGAGACACACCCGCCGGGGACCCCATCACGCACGGCACACGGACACGCCCTCACTCCGTACACGCCACGCGGGACTCTGGGATCGGCGTGACGTCACCGATGCGCCTTTGTTTTACCCACAATGCCCCGATGGTTCTGTCGACATGGTTATTTTGACACCTAGAGACCTTTGGTCGCTTTCCATCGAGTAATAAGCATTGCTATTGAAATTTGCTGCAAAATAAATAGTTTTTTCCATTTTTTTGTTAAATAACAACACTAAAATATCATGGCATTCCCTACGTTACCTCTCTGAGAGTTGGCAACACAAGGCGCCTCACCTCTACGTCAGCGCCTCACCACTCGCTTGTTACTGCCTGAATATTTCACTATAAACGAAGGATTGCTCTCCAGACTCCACGCTGTAAACCATTCCTCTGCGTGAGGCGGCGCGGGGATCACTGTACACCATCATGGTGACTTGTACGCCCCACGCCTGCATGATCACTGCCACCGAGGAGACCAAGGAGTCTCCTTGGAGGAGACACATCATTCACAGTCTTGCCAACACTGCTGACACATATAATAATGAGGCTCTTATAACCTTACAAACACTTCAAACAAAACTACTCCCCCGTACATACAACCAGGTATTCTTCCTTCCCTGGTGTCATGAATCAGACAAAAGCACCTGATATTCCTCTAATAATTTCATCCCTTAATTAAAACCCGGCACCTCATCAACCATTACAAGAACAAAACAAAACACACATTTCTCCCGCACTACAACAGGTGTTCTCCCCCAGGTGTCGTGGATCAGGCGCCAGGACCTGCACGTGCTGACCACAGGTAACTTCACGTACACGACGGACACGAGGTTCCGCGCGCTGCACCTGCCCGGCTCGCCCTTCTGGAGCCTGGAGGTGGACCGGCCCGCCATCACCGACTCCGGCCTCTACGAGTGCCAGGTGTCCACGCAGCCCAAGATATTCCGCCGCTTCAGGCTCAGCGTTGTGGGTGAGTGGATGGGGGGAGGGGGGTAAAGGGTGTTTGGTTGGGTTTGGGTGTGCGGAAGGGTGGGTATAAGGTGATGAAGGTGGGTATAGGGTGTGTGGGTGTGTTTCGGGTCGAGGAAAGGTGGGTATAAGGTGATGAAGGTGGGTATAGGGTGTGTGGGTGTGTTTCGGGTGGAGGAAGGGTGGGTATAAGGTGATGAAGGGGGGTATAGGGTGTGAGGAGGTGCTTCGGGTGGAGGAAGGGTAGGTGTAAGGTGAAGGTGGGTAATTTTTTTTTTTTTTTTTTTTTTTTTTTTTTTTTTGGGGGAGCCAACAGCCCTGGCTGGGCTATTAGGCCATGGGTAAAGGGTGAGTGGGTGTGTTTGGGGAGGGAAGAATTGGCACAGGGTGTGTTGGAATGGAGAAAGGGTGGGCACAGGGTGTGTTGGAATGGAGAAAGGGTGGGCACAGGGTGTGAGGGTGTGTTGGAGGTGGAGGAAGGTGAGTGAGGTGTGTGTGTGTGTGTGTGTGTGTGTGTGTGTGTGTGTTTGAGGGTGTGTTGGAGGTGGAGGAAGGTGAGTGAGGTGTGTGCGTGTGTGTGTGAGGGGGGAGTATTACCCGAATGAATGATTATGAAATATTACTCGTCTGCAGTAGGCTATGTATTGTGCATTTTTGTTGTCAGTCTGTAAAATTATCTTTTCTTTTGCTTTATACCAAATTTTACAGTTTCATTTTTAAGCAAGCAAGCCTAACTAACCAACCAACCAACCAATCAACCAACAAACAATGTACTAACCATATAAACAAATAACCAATAAACTAACTTACGAGCTAGCTAAATTACCAACTAGCCTAGCTAACTAATTAATTAACCAACTAACTGATTAACTGACTAGCCCACCAACCAACTAACTAACAAATTGAGTAAGTAACAGTGGCGTGTGGTGCAGATGGATGTGTTCATTAATAAGATGACAGTGCTTTTTTTATGGGCATCAGCCCTGGCTGGGCTATTAGGACATATATATTTTTTTGTTTTTAGGTTTTGTTAATTTTTATCTTTATTTTTATTTTGTCATCAGCATCATTCACACAGTCATTCATTCAGCTCATCCACACAGCTTAGCAAAAAATAAATAAATAAATAAATAAATAAATACATCTTAAGCCCAGTTCACACTGTGCCCACTCTGGGCCACGACTACCCACGACTCTAGGGTACACGAGGGCTTGGGTGTTGATGTGAAAGGGTCGGGCATGTCTTGAAAGAGGTCTTGAGACTGTTGCCGAATGCTGCGCCGACGTCGTGACGGGGGTCTGGAGTCGTGAGGGTTAGCACGACATGCTGGCAACTAGTTGGCCGAATGTCCCAGACAGTCGGCATGACACCAAGAGCCCAATAAAACCTACCCCCCATTCTTGGAGCGTGGGAACCAACTTGTCAAATGGAAAAGTCGCTGTGTTGTCGTGGCCCAGGGTCAGCACAGTGTGAACGGGGCTTAAGGGGACCTATCCAAAGCTAGCTAGTAAGGGTGGGTACTGACACAGGAGTATCATATTCATACACACAGGGCTGTGTGGCCCAGCAATAGACCAACATCGCATATAAAAATGAGATAAAATATATATCAATTTTATATGTATCACCTGCTGATTATCACGTGGACCACAACAGTAATAGTACATTTGTTTACATAAGGTATATGTAGGATAACCATAATACTATGTTTATATTTCATATATAATAATATAAATTAGGAACCCCCCCAAAAAAAACAGCTGTATATATATGGTGTCGTCACATCTCGTCGATCAAGTGGGTCTCTCTTAAGAAAAGCATCAATATATCGGTCACCTCGGGATTCCCATCCCCAAGAACTGCGTCCAAGGTGATGGGAATATCCCTCGCTCTGCAGTAGTTTACCAGTGGACTGCGTTCACGGGTAAATCTACTGCAGTGCAAGATGAGTTGACTGATAGACAATATAGCATCACAAGTCTGACATATCGGCAGTGCGTGTGTTTGGTGTATGGTGTAGTGATGGTGTGGCGTAAGGATGGGGAATGAGGGAGCAGGACGGGGCAGGGAGGAGGGGGAGACGTGCGTGGAGTGGGAGGGATAGATGATGGCTTCTGTCTTCAGCCCCGTTCACACTGTGCCGACTCTGGGCCACGACAACCCAGCGACTTCTGCATTTGACAAGTCGGCTCCTACGCTCCAAGAATTTTTTGGCGTCCTGGTGTCGGCTACCATGATTGCCGACTGTCTGGGACATTCGGCCAGCTAGTAGGCAGAATGTCTGCACCATGCTGCCAACTAGTCTCAAGACGAGTCTCAACGGTCTTATTTTTTAAATTGCGCCATGTCTACGACAACCACGAATCTGCCGACCGATTGGCCGACAGTCTTCCAGATTGTCTGTCAACTGGTTGGCCGATAGCTGGCCGACAGTTGCCAAGGAGTTGGCCGACGGTCTTCCTGACGGTCTTCGCGATTGTCTTGACGACTGTCTTGGCGGCAGAGAGAGAGAGAGAGAGAGAGAGAGAGAGAGAGAGAGAGAGAGAGAGAGAGAGAGAGAGAGAGAGAGAGAGAGAGAGAGAGAGAGAAGGGAAGGAAAGGAAAGGGAAGATAAATGTGAGAGGGACGGAAGGAATGAGAGAGACGGAGGGAGGAGGGAACGTGGTAGTAAATTCTCTATTCCATTTTACTTTAGTTGGCCATGAAATATATTTGCGTTTTCTATTTTTAACTTTTATCTTTGGTATTTTTTAAACTTTTTTCTCTGCTTTGAATTCTATACTCAACATTTTTCTCCTCTTTCCTTATTTTCCTGTTTCTCGTATTTTCTTTTTTACATTATTTTGGTTTTGATTTTTGAAGTTCGTATTTATTTTTCCATTTGTCCACTTTTATATTGTTTTGTCTTTCTCTTGTATATTTACGTCCTTGTTGTTTTATCTTTTTTTTTTCATTTTTAGACATTCTCTTTTCTGTCTTTCTTTTCCTTTTAAAATTAATTTTTCTATTCATATTTATGGACAACAGCTCATACCATTGTTTTCTTTTAGCTTATTATTATCATTATTATTATTATTATTATTATTATTATTATTATTATTATTATTATTATCATTATTATTATTATTACTGATTTTACAGCCGCTGCTAATGCGACTACTACTACTACTACAACTACTATTACTACCACCACAACTACTGTTATCATTATCATCACTGTTTTTACACCTACTACTTATACTACATCATTATCTTTTCATTATCATCTATTTTCATTATTACTATCATCCTCATTATTGTTACTATTAATCTACCAGTACCTTCTCTCACTTCCATTAGCACCCATTGAGTTATTTATCAATTTGCCTTCCTTACGTATGGGTATTCATCGTAGCAAAACAACAACAACAGCAACAAAACCTCTTGAGCGCCAATCACCAGGGTTCACGGGCACCAAATCCCTCCAGTATTTCTCTAAACAATCAAGTCGTTCCTCTCCCTCTCTGCCCCTCGTCCTTCCTCCGTCTCCTTTCTCTTGGCCTCTGTTTCTCATGCAATTTCCTTAACTCTTAACCATCTTTCTCTCTCTCTTTCCAGTTCCCTAGTTTGGTTGTTATCTTCTTCCCCTTCCTCCCTTATTTATTCGTTGCCTTATCTTCGTTCCATTTCCTTATTTAATAAACATACACTCGCCTTTATTCTTTCTCTCTTCGTGCTTCTTCTGTTTCTCCAATGTCTATATTTCTTTGCTTTGTTTCTTATCTACTGCGTTTATCCTTATTTTGTATCATCATAACCTCTCATTGATTGTGTTATTTCCCTTTTCCTTTTTCATTTCATTCTTTTTTTACTTATTTTCCTTCTAAAACACCTCATCTTTGTATCATTCTTCTCTTTTGTTCTCTTCTTTTTGTAACTTTTCCTTTTGTAGCTCTATTGTCATTTACCTTTTCTATATTTTTTTTCTTTCATTCTCATAGTTTTTTAAGCACTTGAATGTTCTGTCTTTTCCCATTCTCCTCTTACTCTTCGTTGTCCGTCTATTTCTCCTTTTCTTTTTTCGTTCCTTTCTCTTCCTTACATCTCTATTCTTCCTCTTCCTTTCTTCTTCTGACATTCACAATCTACTTTCTCTGATCTCTCCTCTTAATCCTTCTTCTCCTTCGCCCTTTTCCATCATTCATCAACGCCTTTTTTCCCTATCTCCCTTCTTCCTAGTTCCTCCTTCTTCCTCTCCTTATTTTCGTTGCCCTCACCATCACTGCCTCTTCCTTGATTCTTCTCCCTTTCCCCTTCTTCATTGACCTTTCCTCCACTTCCGTCTTCCATCTTCCACTTTTTCCTTACTCTCCACTTTTTGTCGCACACCTTCGCCTCGCTTGTCTTTCTCTGCTTTCCCTTCTCGTCTTCTTCCCCTCCTGATCATGTTTATCTTATTTTCTTCCTTAATTCCTCTCTGTTTTCTGTTTCTCTTGTCTTCCTTCTTTCTTTTCTCTCTGTGCTTTCAATTCTCTCACTTCTCTTTCGGTTGAATTTTCTGTTTTCCTCGCTTTTTCAATGTCTTCTGAGCATATTAAAACTCATTTTTTCCCTTCCTTCCTTCCTTTTTTTTTTCGATCTTTCTTTCCTTTTGTTTTTGTTGCTATCAAATCTTTCTTTCCCAGAACTTCATGTTTACTGTTTTCCTTTTATACTACACAATGTTTCCGTGATTTGCTTTTTTTGTCTCCTTTCTTCTTCTCGTCCTCGTCATTCCCTTCATCCACACGACCTCCTTGTGTCTCATCCGCTTGCCTTTAGTCACCCATTTAGTCCACTTGCCCGTTTGTTTTAGGATTCGTCTGTAAAATATTTACCTCCACTTCCGTGTCCTAGAGATTCACCAACCTTGTCAACCTCCTATTAATCTTTGTCCCTCCTCCTCCTCCTCCTCCTCCTCCACCATCTCTTGTTCCTCCTTTTTTCACTCCAATTTCACCTCCAATTCCTTGCCCTGCAATCGAGTCTTTCTCCCACTTCTGTAAATATTTTTCCCTCATTCTCCTCTTTTCTCTTCCACTTCTTCCTTCTCTTTATCTCTCTCTCCACACCTTAGAAGAAATGTAATCTCCATCTGTTTCTCCACGTCTTTATTCTTGTCTCTCCACATTTGCTTCAACTGTTTAACCGCATCATAGATCCACAATTCCTTTATAAATGTAATTCCTCCTGCTCCTGCTCCTCCTCCTCCGACTCCTACTCCTCCACTTCCTCCTCCTCCTTCTCCTCCTCCTCTTCACCATACCCCCCTCCCTCCCTCCCTCCCTTATCGCTAATGCAATGAACGAGCCACTCATGTCTAATTAGCTTCTCTCCTCTCCCTCTCCCCCCAGTACCCATTGCAACTCCTGTCTAACCCTCTCCCCTCCCCCCAGTCCCCAGCGCGCGCATCACCGGCTCGAGGGAGATCTTCATGAAGGCGGGCAGCGACATCAACATCACGTGCGTGGTGAAGGGCGCCATCAGGGGAGCGCCCGTCACCTGGTACCACGTGCTGCCCGCGACCCACGTGAGTACACACTGGGGGAGAAGGAAAGTCCGGAAAGTGAGTCGGGGTGATGGGAACGGGGTGGTATTTTTTGATTGGGAGGGAAGGGGAGAGCGGAAATGAGAGAGGGGGAAGGGGAGTGGGATGAGGCGAGGGGGGAAAGGGGAGAGGGAAGAGGGGGAATGAGAGAGGAGGAAGTAAAGAGGAAGGGGAGAGGAAGAACGGGGAGAGAAGAGGAAAAGGGGAATGGGAGAGAGGGCAGGGGAGGGGAAGAAAGGGGAAGAGAGAGGGAATGGGAGAGGGAAGGGGAGAGAAAGAAGGGTAGAGAAAAAAGGGATAGGGGAAGAAGAGTAGGGGGAAGGAGAGAGGAGAAGATGAGAGGGAGAAAGGGACTCGGGGAAGGGGAGAAAGGGAAAGGGAGAGGGAAAAATGTGGGGAAAGGATAAAGGAGGGAATGTAGTGAAGGATGCTGAGGAAATGGAGGATGTAGCAAGGGGCTGTTGGATGCAAGAAAAGGATTGATGCAGAGGAAAGGTGTAAAAAATAACGCTTAGACACGTAACGGAAGTGTGTGTTAATGATGTAGCATCGAAGAAAAGAGAACAAAAAAATGACAGCTACACGGGAAAATCAGTTTAAAGGAGCAACAAAATAGACGAGCATCGAAAAATAAAAGGCGAAAAATAGTGTAATACAGGAAGAGAAGAGCAACAAACAACAGCGACACAAGGAAATACGTAGAAAAGGAAAGAAAGGCGACAAGTACTGAAAGAGAGAAAGGAAAAAAACAGAAAATAACAGAAATACAAATGGGAGATAAAATTTAATAGATAAACAAATAGAAAGGAAAAAAAAAGAGGGATATACGGGTTAGCGGAGGGAGTGTGTGGAAGTGTACGAAGATGGAGAGGAAGGAAGGAAGGAAGGAAGGAAGGAAGGGAAAAAAGAGTTGCATATTTTGTTTTAGACTGTGTTCACTATTTGACACTTTGTTGTTGTTGTTGTTGTTGTTGTTGCTCACTCTAAAAGGGCGATGACTTTGTTTTCGCTTCCTTGTTACTGTTATTATTGTTGTTGTTGTTGTTGTTGTTCGCGTGACAAGATTGAATGCTTTGCTCTTGTTCTTTTTTATTTGTTAGTTTCTTTGTCGAGCGAAGCTTTTGATTTTGCGGATTCTCTCTCTCTCTCTCTCTCTCTCTCTCTCTCTCTCTCTCTCTCTCTCTCTCTCTCTCTCTCTCTTGTCTGTGTTTCCACGCGTGCAGATTTATTTATCGGTTTGGACTGTCCGTCTCACTGTGTGTGTGTTTGTATGTCTGTCCTTTATACGTATTTTCTTCTGACTTTTTTTCATTCTTCATAATTTTCTTAACTTCCCCCTTTTATAAATCATTTTTCTTTAATTTTACTTTATATCTATTAATATTATTTTTCATACTTTTTGGACATTCATTTGTCACCACCGGAAAATCTCTCTCCCACTCTTTTTCGTACATCAGTCTGGTTTTCTTTCAATCCACAGGTTTTTTTCATATTTTTGCTTTCTCCACATTCTAGTTTTTTTTTTTAATATTCTACATCCATTTTTTAATATTCCACAGTATATATCTTTTTATATTGCACAGTCAGGTTTTATCTCATATTTCAGTCTGCTTTTCTTCATTGTCCACATTCTGTTATTTTCCGTATTCCACAGTCATTTTTATCAGATTCAGCAGTAAGAGTTTTCTTTTTCAATGTTTCACAGTCATTTTCCATATTTCAATTATTTTCTCCACACTGAACAGTAATTTTGTTTAATCCATATTGCAGACTGTTTTTCTCCATATTACAAAATCTTTTATTTTTTTCATATTACACAATCTTCTTTTCCATATTCCACAGTCTGGTTTTTTCCATATTTGTCTGTTTTTTTTAAATATTTAAGTCAGCTTTTACCATATTCCACAGTCATCTTTTTTTCAATATTCCAGTCTGTTTAAAATCAAATATTTCCCTATCTACCTTCTGTCCTACCCCCTCTTCCTCTCCTCGCGGCATCTTCCTCGCGCCACTAATTCACTCTCGCCTCATGCATATCATTTCCTTTATGCGGTTCCTTTACCTGCCTCCGCCGAGCCGCCTCCTTTGCCCTATATATCAGACCTTGAGACTCTCCTTATTTTATTTTTTTCCATCATTTACCAGCACCACCACAACCATAACTACCACCACCACCACCATAACTACCACCAACAACAACAACAGCAACAACAACAACAATAATAACAACACCTATAACCAGTAACTACCACCACACCTCTTCCTCCATCACCACCAAAATAGCAACACCCATCACCACCACCACCACTGTTTCCCCTTGTTGCACACCCCATACACTTGTTTTCCTCTCCTTGTTCTCTGTGTTTCCTTCTCGTGAATATTTCGACCCCGCTTTTCACAGCAGGGTTGAGGGAAAAAAAAGGATAGGTAAGGGAGAAAACAGGTACGAAGGAAGAGATGAAGAGAAATGAAGGAGGAAGGGGAGGACGAGGAAAGAGGTAAGGTGGTAGGGGTAGGATGTGGAAGGGGTTTGAAGGAGGGAAGAGAAAGAACAGGAAGCAATGGGGAAGGGAGGAGAAAGATGAAGTTAAGTATATATGATTGAAGGGATAAGGAGGAGCAGAAGGAGTTGAAAAAGAAGGTAATAGTGGCAGGTTATGGAAAGGAAAATAATAGGAGGAAAGGAAAGGGTTTGAAAGAGGAGGGAAGAAGAATGGGATGCGATGGGGAAAGGGAGGAGGAAGATGGAGGTAAGTATATGTTTGAAGGGAGATTAGGAGGTGGGGGAGAGAGGTAAGGAAGCAAGAGGTGTGGGAGGAGAGGTGATGAAGACGAGTGGGTCAGGGGGAGGGAAGGAAAGCCAGTTAAATAAATATAAAAAGGAACAGTAAAGATATGGTCTCGGGTGTGAGGAAAACGAATAAAAAATAGAGAAAAAGTTACAGCTAAGAGGGAAAAAATTCTGGAGATCTATTACAATATAAATTATTCACTTTTATTTTTTAACATTAAGTGCAACTGTGATTTCTCTCTCTCTCTCTCTCTCTCTCTCTCTCTCTCTCTCTCTCTCTCTCTCTCTCTCTCTCTCTCTCCTTTCTTAATTTACGTCTATTTTTACATATTTTTTTATCCTATTTATTTTCCTTCTCTCTTTTCTAATATTCTTCCATTTATTGTTTTTTTTGTTTTCTTTCTATTCGTCTCATTTTTTTTCTCATTTATTGCATTTTTTTCTTATTTTCTATTTTCTTTTTCACTTCTCTAAAATTCTTCCCTTCTTTTTTCTTTTCCTTTTATTCCTCTCCTTTTTTCCTATTCCCTCGTTCTTCACTTCATCGGAATCTGAGTCTCCACAGGCAAGCATTTTTTTATCTCTTATCTCTCTTGCATTTTTCTCTCCTCCACGTTTCTCTCCATCTCCTCCGAATCTTCTCTTCCTCCTTCCATAAAACAATTCCTAATACCATTCTCCTTTCTTTCCTCTCCTCATCCACGCCTTCTCTCCACAGGCTGAGAAGATGGAGGAGAGAGAGAGAGAGAGAGAGAGAGAGAGAGAGAGAGAGAGAGAGAGAGAGAGAGAGAGAGAGAGAGAATAATTAAATAAAACACCAGTAAACTCCTTCCTTAACCCAAACTTTCCTGGACACATTTCGAAGGGATCAAATTAATTATAAATAGTTTCTCACCCTCCTCTCACCCCTTCTCTCCCCTCCCCCTTCTCAGTGTTTTCCTTCCTTTAATTTATTTTCCTTTCCTTTTATCTTATAAGCAACTAAAGTCTCTCTCTCTCTCTCTCTCTCTCTCTCTCTCTCTCTCTATTATTCATTTCCTCCGCGCTTTTCGTTTTTTTTTTCCTTTTCATCCTTTCGCTGCTTCTAAAATTCTCCCTGTTCCCCTTTCCTTCTTTTCTCTTCTCCTCCCCTCCTTCTCGCCTTCCCTTCGCCCCATCTTTCCTTCCTACTTCCGTTCTAACCTTACCTAAAAGAACTGTTTAATTTTCATATTTCTCTTTTCTTCTGTCTTGTTTTTCTATTAACGCAGTTCATTCACAAAATGTTTTCATTTTTCTTCCCATTTTCTTTAATTTCTACTTTTTTAATCCACTCTCATATTATCCATTTCCTTAATGCAGTAAATCACACTTACTTTCGTACAGCAAAATATTTTCCATCTTTTACAATTCTCATATATTTCCCTGTTGTTTCTCATTTTTCCTTTTCCTCTTTTCCTTCTTCCAATGAACTTTAATCACAGTTTTCGTTGAGCTACATATTTTCCTCTTTTTTTTAATGTTCATCGTTTTCCCGCTGTTTCCTTGTTCTTACAGTTTCCTCTTTATTTATTTTTGTGTGTGTGTGTGTGCAGCTCAACCACACGTTCTGTACTACACCATCAGTTTGACATATTCTCCATTTCCTTTTCTCTACAGTTTATTTCCCCTTCCTTCTCTTTTTTCTCTTCCTCGCTTCCTATTTTTTTTTTTAGTAACTCAGCCGCACACATTTATTTTCTTCTTCAATAAGTGACCGCTCCCCGACACACTAAACCCATGAACCCGCCCCATAGCTTTTGTACGAGGAAGTATGGGCCTAACTATTTTGTGGTAGAAGCCTATAGAAGGTTATCACGTCCTGCCAAACCTTTAAATTATGAAGCTAATATTTGTACCGACCCTCCTCAACCTCCCCTCTGCCCTCTTCCCTTCCCCATCCCCCTTGTCGATGTTATTTTTTTTCCCTTCTCTCTCTCTCTCTCTCTCTCTCTCTCTCTCTCTCTCTCTCTCTCTCTCTCTCTCTCTCTCTCTCTAACTTTCATCTACCCCTCCCCTTCCTCTTTCCTTCCTCCCAAATCCTGCTCCTCTATCTCCCCTCCTCTTTTCCTCCTCCCTTAGATCCTCTTCCATTCCCTCAGCCTCTTTTCTTCCTTTCTCCAACCTTTTTTTTTAATATCCTCTCTCTCTCTCTCTCTCTCTCTCTCTCTCTCTCTCTCTCTCTCTCTCTCTCTCTCTATGTGTGTGTTATTAACATAAAAAATATCAAACCGGATAAAACAGAAGAAAACGAAACAATCACTGCAAACGCAATAACAAAAAAAACATACATAAAGAATTACACTAAAATTACATGAGAAATAATTACATTAAAAATCTCAATAATTACAAAATGACAAAACGAAAAGATGAAAAAAGAACAAAAATAGAAGATAAAAAAATCATTCATTAAGCTTTGAAACTATAAATATAAAAAGTTAACTAATGAAGATTACATGTATCAAAAACAGTAAAACAATATAATAACCTACCCCGTCCACACACACACACACACACACACACACACACACACACACACACACACACACACACACACACCATGAGGAGCAGATTAATGTAATCAGTTCTTATTCCTGCTGATCCATGTGGCAGGCATTGTTATATTGCTTAATTAATGGTTCAGGAGGAGGAGGTGGAGGAGGAAAAAGAGAAAACCCACAACGAGAGGGAGACGGTGATACAGCTGATGGAAATGAAGGATGGGATGAGGAAGAGGAAGAGGAGGAAGAGAAGGAGGAAGAGGAGACGAAAAATGAAGATGAAGGAGATGAAGAGGAAATCAAGACGAAGAATAAGAGGGCGAGAAGGAAAAAAGAGGAGAAAAGATGAAAGAGGAAGATAAAGTGACTAAAAGAGTTGGAGATAGAGATGAACAGGAGGCGGGAGACGATCTGGACGAGGACGAGGAGAGAATGATGCAGCAGACGGAGGAGGAGGAAGAGAAGGAGGAGGAGGAGGAGGAGGAGGAGGAGGATGAGCCTATTTCTCTGCGGACACAGTTATGGCCCTTCAGTTGTCTGTAGCAGTAAATCTTCCCGTCCGGCAGTCTCTCTCATCACTGTTCCCTTCTTCCACCAAGAGGCTACACTGCTAACACCCCTTCCCCCTCACCCCGCCCTCCCTTCCCTCCATGGACGTACTAGGGCCACAATGCTACAACACTAATGGTGACTCAAGAACAATATCACTGATAATAATATGACCCATGTCACAGATCAACACTAAATAACAGATGTATCTCGTTATTGCTTCCATCACTACGTTCATAAAAGCTACAGTGAATACGGAAAAACGATGGATACAATATGAATACCTCGGTTTGAATTCCCTTTGTAGCACTTCTTTTTTCACACAAGCGTCTCTAACCGAACACTGTTTCTCCCATCACTACAATGTTAATACAATAATCTACAGAATTACATAAAACAAAGCAATTAATCGCTACCCTGGTTCGAATCTCCTCTTTTGACACTTCCAAGCACTTCAAACTCGGTACAGTCCACCCCTGAACACGACATTTCTAACTTCGCTAAACACACATCGCCACTTGATACAATAAAACCACGAATACGATAACAGTGCCTTGGTGTGGATTCCCCTCCTGGCGCCTCCTTTGCAGTCTTAGCTTCTCCTTTCGGCAGCCTCCATTTACAGCAAAATGCCTCCCAACTCCTCCTGGCTTTCTGTTATCATTGGGTTCCTAAGGCAAAGTCAGCTAAACACAAGACAATGAGTACAGTAAAAGAAACTGTTCGAATTCCCCTTTTCAGCATCTCCCGTTCCCTCCCCGTGAACACTTTATTCTCTTTATCATTATGCTTCGTTGTGTAAGAATAAAATAAAATAAAAATCAGCAAATAAAGACTATACAACACACATGTTGAAATATCCCTCCCAACACCCTCTTTTCACACCAGGCCGCCCTCGACACTTTTTTTTTTTTTTTTTTTTACAACAGAGGAGGAGGCAGCTCAAGGGCACACAAAAAAAGAAAACAATAATAAAAAAAAAGGCCCGCTACTCGCTGCTCCTAAAAAAGAAACAAAAGAGGTGGCCGAAAGGAAGATCAAATACGGGAGGAGAGGTGTCCTGATACCCTCCTCTTGAAAGAGTTCAAGTCGTAGGTAGGAGGAAATACAGATGAAGGAAGATTGTTCCAGAGTTTTCCAGCGTGAGGGATGAAAGAGTGAAGATGCTGGTTAACTCTTGCATAAGGGGTTTGGACAGTATAGGGATGAGCATGAGTAGAAAGTCGAGTGCAGCGGGGCCGCGGGAGGCATGCAGTTAGCAAGTTCAGAAGAGCAGTCAGCGTGGAAATATCGATAGAAGACAGAAAGAGAGGCAACATTGCGGCGGAATTTAAGAGGAAGAAGACTATCAGTATGAGCAGGAGAGCTGATGAGACGAAGAGCCTTAGCCTCCACTCTGTCCAGAAGAGATGTGTGAGTGGAGCACCCCCACACATGAGATGCATACTCCATACGAGGGCGGACAAGGCCCCTGTATATGGACAGCAACTGTGCAGGGGAGAAGAACTGGCGGAGACGGTACAGAACGCCCAGCCTCGAGGAAGCTGATTTAGTAAGAGATGAGATATGAAGTTTCCAGTTGAGATTTTGAGTTAAGGATAGACCGAGGATGTTTAGTGTTGAGGAAGGTGATAGCTGGGTGTTGTCAAAGAATAGGGGATAGTTGTTTGGAAGATTGTGTCGAATGGATAGGTGGAGAAACTGTGTTTTTGAGGCGTTGAAGGACACCAGGTTCTTCTTGCCCCAATCGGAAATAATAGTAAGGTTTGAGGCTAGGCGTTCTGCAGCCTCCAGCCTTGAGTCGTTAAGTTCTTGAAGGGTGGGTCTACTATTAAAAGAAGTTGAGTAATGTAGAGTGGAATCATCGGCGTAGGAATGGATAGGACAGTTCGTTTTGGAAAGAAGATCATCAATGAACAACAGAAAAAGAGTGGGAGATAGGACAGAACCCTGTGGGACACCACTGTTAATAGATTTAGGGAAGAACAGTGACCATCTACCACGGCAGAAATAGAACGGTCAGAAAGGAAACTGGAGATAAAGGTACAGAGAGAAGGATAGAAACCGTAGGAGGGTAGTTTAGAAAGCAAAGATTTGTGCCAGACCCTATCAAAAGCTTTTGATATGTCCAGCGCAATAGCAAAAGTTTCACCGAAACGGCTAAGAGAGGATGACCAAGAGTCAGTTAAGAAGACTAGGAGATCACCAGTAGAACGCCCCTTGCGGAACCCATACCGGCGATCAGATAGAAGGTCAGAAGCGGAAAGGTGCTTTTGAATCTTCCGGTTAAGGATTGATTCAAAAGCTTTAGATAGACAAGAAAGTAAATCTATAGGACGGTAGTTTGAGGGATTGGAGCGGTCACCCTTCTTAGGTACAGGCTGTATGAAGGCATACTTCCAGCAAGAAGGAAAGGTAGATGTTGACAGGCAGAGGCGAAAGAGTTTTACAAGGCAGGGTTACAGCACGGAGGCACAGTTTTTAAGGACAATAGGAGGCACTTCATCAGGTCCATAAGCCTTCTGAGGATTGAGGCCAGAGAGGGCATAGAAAACATCATTTTGAAGAATCTTTATAACAGGCATAAAGGAGTCAGAGGGGGGATGAGTAGGAGGAATATGCCCAGAATCGTCCAGAGTGGAGTTTTTAGAAAAAGTTGGAGAGAAGAGTTCAGCCTTAGAGATAGATGAGACGGCAGTGTTGCCGTCAGGACTGAGGAGTGGAAGGGAAAGATGAAGAAGTGAAGTTGGAGGAGATGTTTTTGGCTAGATGCCAGAAGTCACGGGGAGAGTTAGAGAAAGCAAAGTTTTGACATTTTCTATTAATGAAAGAATTTTTGGTAAGTCGGAGAATAGATTTGGCACGATTTCGGGCAGAAATGTAAAGTTCATAATTAGCATTAGTTTGAAGGCTCTGGTACCTTTTGTGAGCTACCTCTCTATCATTGACAGCACGAGAACAAGCGTGATTAAACCAAAGCTTTTTAGCGTGAGGAGTAGAGAAAGAACGAGGAATGTATGCCTCCATTCCAGAGACAATCACCTCTGTGATGCGCTGAGCACACACAGAGGGGTCTCTATCCTGGAAGCAATAATCATTCCACGGGAAATCGGAAAAGTACATCCTTAGGTCGTCCCACCGAGCTGAAGCAAAATGCCAGAAGCATCGGCTCTTCGGTGGGTCCAGAGGGTGTACAGGAGCGATAGGACAGGATGCAGAAATAAGATTGTGATCGGAGGAGCCCAACGGAGAGAACAGTCTGACAGAATAAGCAGAAGGGTTTGAGGTAAGGAAGAGGTCTAGAATGTTGGGCCGATCTCCAAGACGGTCGGGAATACGTGTAGGGTGCTGGACCAACTGCTCTAGGTCGTTGAGGATAGCAAAGTTGTAGGCTTGTTCACCAGGATGGTCAGTGAAAGAGGATGAAAGCCAAAGCTGGTGGTGAACATTGAAATCTCCTAGGATGGAGATTTCAGCGAAGGGAGAGTGGGTCAAGATGTGCTCCACTTTAGAATTCAAATAGTCAAAGAATTTTACATAGTTGGTAGAGTTAGGTGAGAGATAAACAGCACAGATGTATTTAGTAATAGAATGACAATGAAGTCTTAGCCAGATGGTGGAAAATTCAGAAGAGTCAAGGTCATGGGCACGAGAGCAAGTGATGTCGTTGCGCACGTAGGCGCAACATCCAGCTTTGGATTGAAATTTAGGATAGAGATAGTAGGAGGGAACAGAGTAGAGATTGCTGTCAGTAGCCTCAGAAACCTGTGTTTCGGTAAGGAAGAGAAGGTGAGGTTTAGAGGGGGAGAGATGATGTTCCACAGAATGAAAATTAGAGCGAAGACCGCGAATGTTGCAGAAATTGAGAAGAAAGAGGTTCGAGGAGTTATCAAGACACCTCTCGGGTCGGCAGCCAGAAGGGGAGTCCTCCCTGGGGGAATTTGTGGTCCCCCCCCCAGGCGGGGACTCCGAGGCTTGGTGTATGTGCGCCATTTTGAAATTTTAATTTTGGGAAAAGGTGTATATGTTGTGTGAATGTAGTGTGGTGTGGATAAAGAGAGGATCTGTCTTTAGAGAGCATGCTGAACTACTCTCCGGTGTTGGTGAGACAATAGGGAAACGGTTAGTGAGGACATGGGAAGGGTCTTTGGAGGGCTTCAGTTTTAATCGTTTTATTACTACACTTCGTTTTAAAAATACCTGAAAAAGCAAAATAACAAGGATCGTGCAGCAAACAACACCCTCTCTTCACCTTTAACCTCTCTCAACCAACTCCGACTCACCTTTGAACACTTTCTTCCCTCCATTATTAAGCTCCGATGTCCAAAAAAAATAACCGAAATACCACAAAATACAACAAACAGGTTCGAATCTCTCTCCCGGCACCCTCTTTTCACACCGAGGACCCCCAAACCAGCAACAAGTCGGCCGTGAACACTTTAATTCCTTTATTACCATGCTCAGTCGTCGAAATACCCCATTACCCAAATATATCAAAATAATACAAAAATGTTCTAATCTCCCGCCCAACACCTTCCTTTCGCACCAGTCGCCCCCAAACCAGCACCAAGTCGGCTGTGAACCCTTTATTTCCATTATCGGGGCGTCGCGGAAAGAGTGTCGGCGGTACATAGCGGGGATGGGCCTCGAGGGCACAGGTGGAAGGCCAACCCGCGCCCCGGAACGGCCTCTGTGGGCGCGTGGCTCACAGGGGCGGCGCCGAGGCATAAGGAGCGCTCCTGACTGTTGACCACTCGTTATGGGTCTTCTTTTCTCTTATGTAACGACTTGTGAGGGTGTAAGGAAGGAGGAAGTGTGGGTAGCTGGGTGGGTGGGCGGGTTGAGTACGCGCCCGCGCGTGTGTGTGTGTGTGTGTGTGTGTGTGTGTGTTGTAGTTGTTATTATGTTATGCGATCCTGTGTTGCTCCCTCGAATATTGATCAAAGTTTACCTTCTAAATAATGTTATGCTTTTACACATTTTGGCGCCCTATAATAAAAAAAATAGCACATATATTTGACAAGATTTTGGACGAGTAGTGGGTCACTTCCCTGAAGGGTACTGCGTAGCTTTATGACCTTCGTGATAAACTGACAAGCCTTCTGCACCATAAACTTGAAAAAAATAAACTGATGAGAACCCAATTAACCTCCTTTGTGGCCTTCAGGAATCGTCGAGGAAGCGTCTGAGAATACCGACAAGAGGATGCTTTGGTGCTGGTTTAGAGTTGCCTGAGGTGAACATTAAAGAAAAAAAAGTGTTACGAGGAAATTTGAACCTTGGTACTTGTTTATGTATTGTGATGTATTGTTTAATATATTCATCCTCATTCTCTTTTGCTGCGCGATGTGACTTTCAATGGTGTGTTCAAGGGGGACTTGGGTTGCCTTAGTGTTGGCGGGTGTGGAAAGAGAAAGAGGTGTAAGGAGGAAAATTCAAGCCGAGATACTCTTTATTTTGTTGCATTTAGCCTTACTCCCCCGTCTGCAATGGTAGGAGAGGAAGAGCCAATATAACGTCTGTTTTGATGTTTCCATTAATTGTACACGGTTCGTAGTGATAATGAATACATAACGATCATGGGTACCGTGACGGTGGTTCAGAACTTTAGATGACTGCTGAAGGGGAAAGGGGTGGGGGGAGGCAGGGGTTAAGAAGAAAGTTGACTGTAGCAGTATATATATATACCTATATATATATATATATATATATATATATATATATATATATATATATATATATATATATATATATATATATATATATATATATATATATATATATATATATATATATATATTGTAATGCCAGACATGTTACTTGGGTTCCGTGTCGCCGTCAGGAGACTCCGTGGGAGGGAGCTATGTAAACACTTTGCACAGCTTCTGTAGTTTAATATTCTTCTTTAGTAGTACACTTCACTCTGACTCTTCACTTACCACTAGCTTACTATGACTGGGACTGGGACTCTCTCGCCCTCTTCTCCTATATATATCCAGAACAGTACAGTCTAGAATATTACAGTATATTTCAGATCATACAAGAACATGTAGCAAAAATATATGCGAGTTGGCAACACTTCCCGCCTGGCGCCTGGCCGCGCCCGCCAGGACGGCTCGCCTTGCTCCCCGCCCCTTTGCTCGTTTCTCCGGGAGCCTTCTAGAGGCCTATGGTCGCCGGGGGAAGCTTCCGGCACAACACTATCCCCCCCTCTTAATTGTGATCGTCCCGATCACACACTTAACTATGTACAAACATAAGAGAATTAATCAAAAACATAATAATCGTCGTATCGCTGTGGACGCCTGCGTTGTCTCTGTCTTCTGTTCGTTGCCTCCTGCGCGCCTGTCTCCTGGTGCGCCTCGTCGTCGTCCGCTTCTTGGGGTGTCCCTGGAACATCTGCCGAAGCCGGGAGGTTATCTCCGTCGGCTGAAAGGGCCAGGAGGCCTACGTCGTCGTCGAACTCCTCTCGGTCCTGGACGTCCCTTGCGTTTTCGTCGGCTGCTGGGTGTCTGTAGTTGTTCCAGGTGTAGTTTCCCGGACCGTGGTACCTCCATAGGCGGTTGACGTGGACAACTTTCGGCTTGGTCTTTTCCGTTCTCCGGATTCGGTAAGTCACGTCGGAGAGGCGTTCTAGCACAGTGTAAGGGCCTTCCCAGGGGCTTCTTCTTAGCGGCACCTTCATATTCCTTCTTCCTCTTATAGCATTCGTTCTCCTTGTGCCCAACCTTCTCGCAGTACCAGCACGTTCCTTGGAACCTGTCTGTGTCGCTGACAGCGCCCTTTCGTGCCCTAAAGCCAGAAGTCGAGTCGTCCCTGAAGCTTGACAAGCTAGACCTAACAAAGGACTCAAACTCCATGGCACGTGCCAGAGCTTCCTGCATTGATGTTGGCTTAGCTTGGTTCACTTGTATCTTCAGCTGAGGGCTGTCCAGGGCATCGATGAATTGATCACGCAGCAAAACCGTCAGCAGGTTAGGGGTGGCACCTGGGTATGCCTTGTGCGCCATACTCTCAAGGTCCTGAGCGAGTTCCTGAAGAGACTCGCCGCGCCTCCTGTTGCGGGTTCTGAACCTAACCCTGAAGAGCTCGTTCTGGTGCTTGGTCCCATATCGTTGCTCCAGCGCCTGTGCCAGCCCGCTGTAGCCGCCCTTTGTCGCATTGTCGAGCTGAGCAAGGACCTCCAGCGCCGCCCCTTTCAGGCTAGTGGCCAGCTGTACCGCGCACTCTTGGTCATCCCATCCGTTCCGAGCTGCTAACAGCTCAAAATGAGCGCGGTAAGCCTCCCAGGAGACCTTCCCATCAAACTCCTGAGGCTTCTTTCTAACAGGCGAACCCAGCAGATTCATGGGGCTGGCGGAACTTCTTGCGGGGATAAACTCAGGCGAAACAGGGCTCAAACTACCCCGGACTTGCGTAGGAGAAGCATCTTGGGTACAACTAGCCCCTGCAGGCACTGGCTGTCCGTTTCCAGCCAAGCAGTCTTCAAGGGCCTTCACTCTGTCACTTACTTCTAATATTTCTTTGTGTGTCGTCTCCCGTACCACCTCCATCTCTTGTTGAAGATTTGTGTGTTCTATCTCCACTTCTATCAGGCGTTGTCCCAAGTTCGTGGTCACATCAGTCATTTCTCTTCGCACTGACTCACTTCCATCTTGTACTGCTTTTAGCTGTAGCTGTAATCCTGTGAAGCGATCTTCTAGCTGTTCTTTGAGTTCTTGGAGTGTTCTTTCTTGTTGTTGCTGTGCTCTTTCTTGTTGTTCTTTGAGTTCTTGGAGTGTTCTTTCTTGTTGTTGCTGTGCTCTTTCTTGTTGTTCTTTGAGTTCTTGGAGTGTTCTTTCTTGTTGTTCTTTGAGTTCTTGGTGTGCTTTTTCTTGTTGTTCTTTGAGTTCCTGGAGTGCTCTTTCTTGTTGTTGCTGTGCTTTTTCTTGTTGTTGCTGTGCTCTTTCTTGTTTCTCCCCCTGTAGTCTCAAGGCTTCCAAAAGTTCAGTCAACATGTCCCTCTGGGCAGCTTGGGAACGAGTCTCCATGGCGAAAAACAAATGCCTACACTCCTGACACCAGTGTTATGCCGAACGTGTTACTTGGGTTCCGTGTCGCCGTCAGGAGACTCCGTGGGAGGGAGATATGTAAACACTTTGCACAACTTCTGTAGTTTAATATTCTTCTTTAGTAGTACACTTCACTCTGACTCTTCACTTACCACTAGCTTACTATGACTGGGACTGGGACTCTCTCGCCCTCTTCTCCTATATATATCCAGAACAGTACAGTCTAGAATATTACAGTATATTTCAGATCATACAAGAACATGTAGCAAAAATATATGCGAGTTGGCAACACTTCCCGCCTGGCGCCTGGCCGCGCCCCGTGGGGCGCGGACGGCCAGGACGGCTCGCCTTGCTCCCCGCCCCTTTGCTCGTTTCTCCGGGAGCCTTCTAGAGGCCTATGGTCGCCGGGGGAAGCTTCCGGCACAACAATATATATATTAACGGGAGAAGTAATAATATGTTTTAATTTTAAGTGTTGGTTTGAGAGGCAACTATACCCAGTTGGTCACGTCCTTCAGCTATGACCTGTCGTCGAGGCAAAAACAGCTGCGAGAGAAACATGTTTTGTATCATCAGCTGAGCAATACTTCAACGTGGGAGACGAAGTGTGTGTGTGTGTGTGTGTGTGTGTGAGAGAGAGAGAGAGAGAGAGAGAGAGAGAGAGAGAGAGAGAGAGAGAGAGAGAATTTTTCAGTAGGCTATGAATAGTTTGTGTACAGAGCGAAATAACCTACTGTTATAGCCATTTATTGCTGTTTTTATACTGTACAGCACTGGCCGTTTGTACACTGGATGCTGGACGCTACAAAACACAGCAGTGAATACAGCAGTAGGCTACCTCGGTAAACAAGCTAAATAGCAATAGCCTACTTCTGGAAAAAAATAGTTGAAACGTATTTGTGGCGTATAGAACAACGTACATTTACGTACCTGTCACACAGCACACAGAGTGGTGGTGTTGTAACACACTGGGGGGTGACCGGGGGGGACAGGGGGGCAGCGGCGCCCGGGTGCAGCGGTGAGGGAGTCAGGGAAGGGCCGCCCCCTGCTGTGCCTCACGATGAACACTCAACGTTGACACTCCTCCTTCACCACACACCTGACCACAGTGCACAGCCTCACGTGTGTCAAGGCGGCCACACCATCGTCCTCACCTTGGACAGCCGCTTGGCGAGGAAAAGCTAAAGTGGGCAAATTAGCCACTTCATGCGGGTGTTGCCGTGCACACCCTCACCGTCCACTTGCTCTAAAGACACTGACGCCGCGTGACGCCGCCGCACAGCCGCGGGCAGCCGGGCACGTTGCGTTCACTACTAATAATCGCCGCACTTCTCGTATCATGGCAACAGCGTTCACCTTTGTAAATGTTGAAGTATTTCCCTCACATTCTCATTACATTCTCTTCACCCTACTTGCATAATTTTCGCCTCTTCCTCCAGGTCCATTTTTAAACTGTCCTTATTGGCTACTTTATTCTTTCCATCTTTATTTTCTCTACTCTAACAATTTATATTTTCCTGTTTTTCATTATCCTTGATTTTACCTTCAGCTACGTTTTTCTTTCAATCATCTTATATTTCTTTTTTAACCTTTTTTTTTATTTTCCTGTTAATTACTCTCATGTTTTAGTTCATTTATTTTACCTTCAGCTAATTTAATCTTAGTGTTATAATTTTTTTGCTAGCACCTTTGTTTTTTTTTCTTCTTTGTCCTCTTCCTTTTTTGCTACCAACTTAGTCTTTTCCCTCTTCGTTATCTTCACATCCTTGTTCCTTGTACCTGGCTCCTTTACTTTCTATACTTTTATCACAATTATTTTTCAGTTACTTTTTTCGTCTTCCTCTTCCTTTTTTCCCGGTTACTCCATCAGCTTCCTCTTCGTTATCTCCACATCTCTTTCCCGCGTTCCAAATTCCTTTACTTCCTTCGTAATCTCATTGACTACCAGATAAGGAAGACAGAAAAAAGGATCAATCCCTTACGATCCTTTTTCCTAGTCTTCCTCCTCCTCCTCCTTTTCCACCTCACTACATCATAACTTTTGCAATTTTCTCAAATCTCTCAACATATTCCTCCAATCCCTTAAACGACGAACAAAGAGGAGGTAGTGGAAGTCAATAGCCAGGATCGAAACTGTTATTCATTCCACTCTTCCTCTTCGTCTTCCTGTCTAACTCTTCTTCCTTCTCCTCCTGATCCTTCTTCATGTAGCGTTGAATCCTGTTCTGCTGATCCTAATGTTTCTTCAATTCTCCTAGTTCGGCAGATAAGAGAGAGAGAGAGAGAGAGAGAGAGAGAGAGAGAGAGAGAGAGAGAGAGAGAGAGAGAGAGAGAGAGACACGCCAGAGCTCTCGAGCGGCAGCTGAGGTTTGGAGACGACACCCTGGCCATTAGGGACTCCATCAACATCCTGGGGGCGGAGGTCGACTCCAAACTCAGCTTTGACCGCCACCTCGAGAACGTGGCGCGCAAGGTGTCCCTGAGAGTGACACTCCTGCGTCGAGTCCGCCACCTTCTCGACACTGATGGACTCCTAAGGCTGTACAAGGCCCAGGTGAGGCCCATCATGGAGTACAGCCCCCTCACAGGGATGGGTAGCGCCCAGTGCCACCTCTCCCTGTTGTACCGGGTGCAGAGGCGTGCCGAACGCCTCATATACGGTGCCAGTGACCAGGAGCAGCAGCAGCAGCAGCAGGGACGACAAATGGGACACCGGCAATGGCAACAGCAACAACAACAGCAGCACCACCGTCACCACCCGAGACAGGACGTCCCCGCCACCAGATGAATAGTCTGGAGCACCGCAGGAGGTCGGCGCCCTCACAGTACTGCACAAGGCCCAGGTGCAGCACACACCACACCTCGCGGCCCTCGGAGTCCCGTGGAGGAGGTCAGAGCGAGCTACGAGAGCGGTAGCGTCCGGTGATCTTCTCCTCGAAGTCCCGAGAACCCTTACGCTGAGGTGTCAGCGGGCCTTCACCTGTGCCACAGCAACACTGCGGAACGCCTTCACGGCCGAAGTGGACCTATCAGGCCTGAGCACCCACGCGTAAAGACAGCTGCCCATCTGTGGTGTCGCGCACGCCCCCTTAAGTGACAGTGTCTACGAACAATACGGACTTCAAGGGGGGCCACACCCACACTAATATAAAAGAACAAACCATTGGGCAAGCTTTAGAATAGGTGCCCTTATGGACGAGGGCTCCTTTAGCTCGTGACACCCCATGCCATACTAATAGGAATTCATCTATGTGCTTCTGTTTAAGGAGAGAGAGAGAGAGAGAGAGAGAGAGAGAGAGAGAGAGAGAGAGAGAGAGAGAGAGAGAGAGAGAGAGAGAGAGAGAGAGAGAGAGAGAGGTCAACTGTGTATTCCTCATCCTCTTTCTCCTTTTCTTCGTCTTCTTTTGCTCCTGCTTCTAAAATAATGAGTTATACATTTCTTTCCTATATAGAACGTTAAAAAATATTGATGTACATTTTCTACGTTTTTTATCCGCCCTTTATTCCCTTATCAGCCTGGCTTCACATTAATCAGTGCTTCTAATTTCAATTCTAAATTATTGTTTTCGGCTTTTCTCATTTTCTCAGCCTCTTTTCACCCACTGTTATTACCCTCATTAACTTTTTTTTTTTAAACATCAAAACCCATCCATTTCAACTCGTTCCTTTTATTCCTCATCTTTCTCAAAGTTCTCCTCCTCCTTCTGCTCGTCCTCTTCCTTCTACTCAACGGATCGGAGACTCACCAATCCCTTCCTATCACTATTCTTTTTTTTATATGTAGCCATCACGCCTTTCCCTCCTCCCTCGCCTCACAAACAAGACAGTGGAGACTGGAGACCAATCCCATTTACTGCTCCTCTTAGTAGCCTCTCAGCGTCCTCCCTGGCAATCACGCCTGTCTCTTCTCCCTCGCCCTACAAACAAGAAGACAAGTATAATGTCTACCACAACTCCATGTCCTCTCTCCTCCCAGCAGCCAAGGAGGAGCTGGTGGAGATCAACGTCGGGGGTCGGGGCGGCGTGCAGGTGGTGACGGACAAGAACTCGGGCACCAGCTGGCTCCTGATCACTCACGCCACCTCGAGGGACGCCGGAAACTACACGTGCGCGCCCGTGCACGCCACGCCCGCCTCGGTGTCCGTCCACGTGCTCGACGGTGGGTGGGCGTGGGCGTGGAGGAAAGAGGGGGAGAGGGTGCATGTGTGTAAAACCCCGTTCACACTGTGCCGACAACCCACGACTCTAGGGTACACGAGGTCTTGGGTGTTGATGTGAAAGGGTCGGGCATGTCTTGAAAGAGGTCTTGAGACTGTTGCCGAATGCTGCGCCGACGTCGTAACGGGAGTCTGGAGTCGTGAGGGTTAGCACGACATGCTGGCAACTAGTTGGCCGAATATCCCAGACAGTCGGCAAGACACCAAAACCCCAATAAAACCTTCCCCCCTTCTTGGAGCGTGGGAACCAACTTGTCAAATGGAAAAGTCGCTGGGTTGTCGTGGCCCAGAGTCGGCACAGTGTGAACGGGGCTTAAGGAGAGGGGGTGTAGTAAGTTGGAAGGTGAGGAAGGTGTGTATGAGGGGGGGGTCATATTTTTGTTTTCTATCTGATTTAGTGTTACTTTTCTACCTTTGTTTAACGTTATATATTTCTCCCCTCAGCATTTCTTCCCGCTATCTTTTTTCCAAGGCCAGATTTCTTCTGCCCTGTGTGACCTACTACTGCTGCCTTACTCTCACCTACTATTACTATTTGTTCCCTGTGTGACCTACTACTGCTGCCTTACTCTCACCTACTATTACTATTTGTTCCCTGTGTGACCTACTACTGCTGCCTTACTCTCACCTACTATTACTATTTGTTCCCTGTGTGACCTACTACTGCTGCTGCTGCCTAATTTCACCTACTTTTTTTTTTTTTTTTTTTTTTTTTTTTTTACAGCAAAGGAGACAGTTCAAGGGCACACAAAAAGCAAACATTAATGAAAAAAAAAGCCCGCTACTCACTTCTCCTAAAAAGAATCCAAAGAGGTGGCCGAAAGATAGGTCAGTTTTGGGAGGAGAGGTGTCCTGATACCCTCCTCTTGAAAGAGTTTAAGTCGTAGGCAGGAGGAAATACAGATGAAGGAAGATTGTTCCAGAGTTTACCAGCGTGAGGGATGAAAGAGTGAAGATGCTGGTTAACTCTTGCATAAGGGGTTTGGACAGTATAGGGATGAGCATGAGTAGAAAGTCGAGTGCAGCGGGGCCGCGGGAGGGGGGGAGGCATGCAGTTAGCAAGTTCAGAAGAGCAGTCAGCGTGGAAATATCGATAGAAGATAGAAAGAGAGGCAACATTGCGGCGGAATTTAAGAGGTAGAAGACTATCAGTATGAGGAGGAGAGCTGATGAGACGAAGAGCCTTAGCCTCCACTCTGTCCAGAAGAGCTGTGTGAGTGGAGCCCCCCCACACATGAAATGCATACTCCTCTAAACCTCACCTTCTCTTCCTTACCGAAACACAGGTTTCTGAGGCTACTGACAGCAATCTCTACTCTGTTCCCTCCTACTATCTCTATCCTAAATTTCAATCCAAAGCTGGATGTTGCGCCTACGTGCGCAACGACATCACTTGCTCTCGTGCCCACGACCTTGACTCTTCTGAATTTTCCACCATCTGGTTAAGACTTCACTGTCATTCTATTACTAAATACATCTGTGCTGTTTATCTCTCACCTAACTCTACCAACTATGTAAAATTCTTTGACTATTTGAATTCTAAAGTGGAGCACATCTTGACCCACTCTCCCTTCGCTGAAATCTCCATCCTAGGAGATTTCAATGTTCACCACCAGCTTTGGCTTTCATCCTCCTTCACTGACCATCCTGGTGAACAAGCCTACAACTTTGCTATCCTCAACGACCTAGAGCAGTTGGTCCAGCACCCTACACGTATTCCTGACCGTCTTGGAGATCGGCCCAACATTCTAGACCTCTTCCTTACCTCAAACCCTTCTGCTTATTCTGTCAAACTGTTCTCTCCGTTGGGCTCCTCCGATCACAATCTTATTTCTGCATCCTGTCCTATCGCTCCTGTACACCCTCTGGACCCACCGAAGAGGCGATGTTTCTGGCATTTTGCTTCAGCTCGGTGGGACAACCTGAGGATGTACTTTTCCGATTTCCCGTGGAATGATTATTGCTTCCAGGATAGAGACCCCTCTGTGTGTGCTCAGCGCATCACAGAGGTGATTGTCTCTGGAATGGAGGCATACATTCCTCGTTCTTCTCTACTCCTCACGCAAAAAGCCTTGGTTTAATCACGCTTGTTCTCGTGCTGTCAATGATAGAGAGGTAGCTCACAAAAGGTACCAGAGCCTTCAAACTAATGCTAATTATGAACTTTACATTTCTGCCGAAATCGTGCCAAATCTATTCTCCGACTAACCAAAAATTCTTTCATTAATAGAAAATGTCAAAACCTTGCTTTCTCTAACTCTTCCCGTGACTTCTGGCATCTAGCCACAATCATCTCCTCCAACTTCACTTCTTCATCTTTCCTCCACTCCTCAGTCCTGACGGCAACACTGCCGTCTCATCTATCTCTAAGGCTGAACTCTTCTCTCAAACTTTTCTAAAACTCCACTCTGGACGATTCTGGGCATATTCCTCCTACTCATCCCCCTCTGACTCCTTTATGCCTGTTATAAAGATTCTTCAAAATGATGTTTTCTATGCCCTCTCTGGCCTCAATCCTCAGAAGGCTTATGGACCTGATGGAGTGCCTCCTATTGTCCTTAAAAACTGTGCCTCCGTGCTGTCACCCTGCCTGGTCAAACTCTTTCGCCTCTGCCTGTCAACATCTACCTTTCCTTCTTGCTGGAAGTATGCCTTCATACAGCCTGTACCTAAGAAGGGTGACCGCTCCAATCCCTCAAACTACCGTCCTATTGCTTTACTTTCTTGTCTATCTAAAGCTTTTGAATCAATCCTTAACCGGAAGATTCAAAAGCACCTTTCCACTTCTGACCTTCTATCTGATCGCCAGTATGGGTTCCGCAAGGGGCGTTCTACTGGTGATCTCCTAGCCTTCTTAACTGACTCTTGGTCATCCTCTCTTAGCCGTTTCGGTGAAACTTTTGCTATTGCGCTATACATATCAAAAGCTTTTGATAGGGTCTGGCACAAATCTTTGCTTTCAAAACTACCCTCCTACGGTTTCTATCCTTCTCTCTGTACCTTTATCTCCAGTTTCCTTTCTGACCGTTCTATTTCTGCCGTGGTAGACGGTCACTGTTCTTCTCCTAAATCTATTAACAGTGGTGTCCCACAGGGTTCTGTCCTATCTCCCACTCTTTTTCTGTTGTTCATTGATGATCTTCTTTCCAAAACGAACTGTCCTATCCATTCCTACGCCGATGATTCCACTCTGCATTATTCAACTTCTTTTAATAGAAGACCCACCCTTCAGGAACTTAACGACTCAAGGCTGGAGACTGCAGAACGCTTAGCCTCAGACCTTACTATTATTTCCGATTGGGGCAAGAAGAACCTGGTGTCCTTCAACGCCTCAAAAACACAGTTTCTCCACCTATCCACTCGACACAATCTTCCAAACAACTATCCCCTATTCTTTGACAACACCCAGCTATCACCTTCCTCAACACTAAACATTCTCGGTCTATCCTTAACTCAAAATCTCAACTGGAAACTTCATATCTCATCTCTTACTAAATCAGCTTCCTCGAGGCTGGGCGTTTTGTACCGTCTCCGCCAGTTCTTCTCCCCTGCACATTTACTATTTGTTCCCTGTGTGACCTACTACTGCTGCCTTACTCTCACCTACTATTACTATTTGTTCCCTGTGTGACCTACTACTGCTGCTGCTGCCTTACTCTCACCTACTATTACTATTTTTCCCTGTGTGACCTACTACTGCTGCTGCTGCCTTACTCTCACCTACTATTACTATTTTTCCCTGTGTGACCTACTACTGCTGCTGCTGCCTTACTCTCACCTACTATTACTATTTTTCCCTGTGTGACCTACTACTGCTGCTGCTGCCTTACTCTCACCTACTATTACTATTTTTCCCCACTCTTCTAATTTGTTTCTGTTCTTCGTGTGGCTGTACGAGATCTTGCTATGGGAAGAAAATATCATAAAATCCTTCCTTCCCGAACGTTATGTATTCCGTATCATTCATTCTTCGTTGTTCTGTTTCAATTATCTTAGTTCTATTTATTTCGTTCACTATTAGTTTTTCGTTTTCTTTTCAATATTCGTTATCTCTCATGATCACTATTTGTTCTCTTTCTCTCACTATTCGTGTGTACTACTGGCCACTTGCAGACTCCTTACTTTCTTGTCTTTATGTTATCTCCTTTTTGGTCTTTAAAACACTAATTCTTCCTTTCCTCATCAGTCATACTCCTTACCGGCCACTTGCAGACTCCTTATGTTGTAATGGAATCTCCTTGTGGTCTTTAAAACAATCCTTCCTTTCCCCACCGCTGCGTGCCCTTGATCCCCGTTCCTTTCCCCCAGAAGAGGCTCCAGCCGAGCTCCAAAACGACCCCCAGCCGAGCCGGGCCCAGACGTCCACCCAAGGAACGCCAGGCCTTCCGCTGCTCCTGCTGGGGCCTCACCGTCTGCTGGGGCGCGACAGGACGAGAACGTGGTGCCTCTGGGTTCTCCTGGCTGCCTGTCTAGGGTTCTCCAGCGCCGTCAGGGGTACGAGTGGCCTTCAGGACGTCTCTCAGACTAGTAAGGAAGCCAAGGCATTGTTGAAAGTCGCCGCGAGGGAGGAAGGTGGTTTGCGGATATCCTTTGCTTCTACACTTCCTCCTCTTCTCTCTTTGCATCCTACACTTCATTCTCGTCTTCCCCATCCTTCATCTGATACACTTCACCCTTCTCTTCATCGATGGAATCCTACACTACCTCTTCCTTTTCTTCCTCCTCCTCCTCCTCCTCCTCCTCCTCTCGCATGCACCACGACAAAGCACTCAGTTCCGACGCCCACGTGCTTTGATCTAACCCCCTCCACTTCCTCCTCCTCTTCTTCCTCCTCCTCCTCCTCCTCCTCCTCCTGCCGTTTCCTCACCCACGCTTCCTGCACTTCCCCCTCCCACGCCTTCCGCCCTCAGCTCTAGTCCAGGGCGGGGCGTGTGAGAAGCGAGGCGCGGGGGACGTAACGGCGCGTTGGTTGTATTGGTTGTCTGCGGTGATGTGGTGGAGTTGTGTTGCTGTGGTTGTGCTGCGGCGGTGTGCTGGTGCGGGTGTGTTGCGGCGGTGTGCTGATGCGGGTGTGTTGCGGTGGTGTGTTGTTGCGGGTGTGTTGCGGCGGTGTGTTGGTGCGGTGTGTCGGTGCGGGTGTGTTGCGGCGGTGTGTTGCGGCGGTGTGCTGGTGCGAGTGTGTTGCGGCGGCGTGTTGCGGTGGTGTGTTGGTGCCGGTGTGTTGCGGCGGTGTGTTGGTGCGGGTGTGTTGCGGCGGTGTGTTGGTGCGGGTGTGTTGCGGCGGTGTGTTGGTGCGGGTGTGTTGCGGCGGTGTGTTGGTGCGGGTGTGTTGCGGCGGTGTGCTGGTGCGGGTGTGTTGCGGCGGTGTGTTGCTGCGGGTGTATTGCGGCGGTGTGTTGCGGCGGTGTGTTGGTGCGGGTGTGTTGCGGCGGTGTGCTGGTGCGGGTGTGTTGCGGCGGTGTCTTGGTGCGGGTGTGTTGCGGCGGTGTGTTGGTGCGGGTGTGTTGCGGCGGTGTGTTGGTGCGGGTGTGTTGCGGCGGTGTGCTGGTGCGGGTGTGTTGCGGCGGTGTGTTGGTGCGGGTGTGTTGCGGCGGTGTGTTGGTGCGGGTGTGTTGCGGCGGTGTGCTGGTGCCGGTGTGTTGCGGCGGTGTGTTGGTGCGGGTGTGTGTTGCGGCGGTGTGTTGGTGCGGGTGTGTTGCGGCGGTGTGTTGGTGCGGGTGTGTTGCGGCGGTGTGTTGGTGCGGGTGTGCTGCGGCGATGTGTTGGTGCGGGTGTGTTGCGGCGGTGTGTTGGTGCGGGTGTGTTGCGGCGGTGTGTTGGTGCGGGTGTGTTGCGGCGGTGTGTTGGTGCGGGTGTGTTGCGGCGGTGTGTTGGTGCGGGTGTGTTGCGGCGGTGTGTTGGTGCGGGTGTGTTGCGGCGGTGTGTTGGTGCGGGTGTGCTGCGGCGGTGTGTTGGTGCGGGTGTGTTGCGGCGGTGTGTTGGTGCGGGTGTGTTGCGGCGGTGTGTTGGTGCGGGCGTGTTGCGGCGGTGTGTTGGTGCGGGTGTGTTGCGGCGGTGTGTTGGTGCGGGTGTGTGGCGGCGGTGTGTTGATGCGGGTGTGTTGCGGCGGTGTGTTGGTGCGGGTGTGTTGCGGCGGTGTGTTGGTGCGGGTGTGTTGCGGCGGTGTGTTGGTGCGGGTGTGCTGCGGCGATGTGTTGGTGCGGGTGTGTTGCGGCGGTGTGTTGGTGAGGGTGTGCTGCGGCGGTGTTTTGGTGCGGGTGTGTTGCGGCGGTGTGCTGGTGCGGGTGTGTTGCGGCGGTGTGCTGGTGCGGGTGTGTTGCGGCGGTGTTTTGGTGCGGGTGTGTTGCGGCGGTGTGCTGGTGCGGGTGTTGCGGCGGTGTGTTGGTGAGGTGTGTTGCGGCGGTGTGTTGGTGCGGGTGTGTTGCGGTGTGTTGGTGAGGGTGTGTTGCGGCGGTGTGTTTTTGCGGGAGTGTTGCGGCGGTGTGTTGGTGCGGGTGTGTTGCGGCGGTGTTTTGGTGCGGTGTGTTGCGGCGGTGTTTTGGTGCGGGTGTGTTGCGGCGGTGTGTTGGTGCGGGTGTGTTGCGGCGGTGTATTGGTGCGGGTGTGTTGCGGCGGTGTGCTGGTGCGGGTGTGTTGCGGCGGTGGTGTGGTGCGGGTGTGTTGCGGCGGTGTGGTGGTGCGGCGGTGTGTTGCGGCGGTGTGTTGGTGCGGGTGTGTTGCGGCGGTGTGTTGGTGCGGGTGTGTTGCGGCGGTGTATTGGTGCGGGTGTGTTGCGGCGGTGTGCTGGTGCGGGTGTGTTGCGGCGGTGTGTTGGTGCGGGTGTGTTGCGGCGGTGTGCTGGTGCGGGTGTGTTGCGGCGGTGTGTTGGTGAGGGTGTGTTGCGGCGGTGTGTTGGTGCGGGTGTGTTGCGGCGGTGTGCTGGTGCGGGTGTGTTGCGGCGGTGTGTTGGTGCGGGTGTGTTGCGGCGGTGTGCTGGTGCGGGTGTGTTGCGGCGGTGTGTTGGTGCGGGTGTGTTGCGGCGGTGTGTTGCGGGGCGTGAAGAGGAAAACTTTGCATCTATCGTGTGTGTTGTCCCTCCTCCCTCATGCAGGTGTAAAAATGTGTTGCTCTTTCCTGCTCTCTTGATCACGCCACACACACACACACACACACACTAACTAACTAACTAACTAACTAACTATGTACAAATTTTAAGGTCGTGTGTACAGTAAATTCATCAGTGTGCACCTTTCCACTCCATCATCCAGTCACGTGAATACATACATACATACATACATCATACATACATACATACATACATACATCATACATACATACATACATAAAGTCCCTAGCCAGGCAGAGCGATATAGACGGAAAGAGAGAACGGAAAATCACGTATAATTTGGTTTTGATTTTTTTTTTTCGTAAACATACACTTGATAATGAGACGCAGATCACACGTTTTTTTTTTCACTTGTCGCTCTAAAAGTGTGGAAAAAAGTGGACGTAAACAAGAGATTTTAAATCTAAAAGATAAAACGATGAATGTCAAGAAACGTTAATGATAAAAAGAGTGGACGAGGAAAAGGTTATGAAAGAGAAAAAAAGTGAGAACGAGAAAAAAGTGTTTGACAAATAAAAGGTTAATGATAAGTTGAGAATAAGAGAAAAGAAATGTGTGGAAACTGACGAATGATTGAAAAGATGCTTAATTAAGGGAAAAAATTATGTGAAAGGTAAAATACACAAAATAATGTATACAGAAGAAAACTTAATGATTGATGAAAAGATTGATGAGAAAAAGATGGACGATGAAACAGGTGACGGAGTGATAGAAAAGACTGACAGAAAAAAATGGACAAATGAGGGAAAAGGTGAACGAGGAAAAAATGGATCACAGCAGAGGAAAATTGAAAGGCAACAGAAAAATCGAAAATAAAATCGAGAATGCGTAAGTAAAAAGTAAAAAAAAAAGGAATAAAAGTGGAAACTAGAAGGAAGACTGTGCTGGGATGAAATTAAAGAGCAAATGTGATCAATTATTCTCTGTTTTGTGGAAATGCGATACAAATGGAAAGAGTGCAAAAAAAGGATACTGAAACTCATAAAAATGGAGGATGTGAGTATCAGAAGAACGTAAACATCGAATGAGAAAAAGGAATGAGTCACCGAGAATGACTCCCGTAAGGGTGAAATAAAACTGAAAAAAAGAAAAAGAGGAAATATGATGAAGACTGAAAATATTGAAAAAATGGCATGATTGAAAATTATCGAAAATATGAACTTCAGAAAAGGAGTGAGCATTTATTGTCAAGAAAACTTATAACATTCAAAGAAATAACAATAAGATATCTTTGAGGAAATTTGTGCGTATATAGAATTCAACTGTTATTGTGACCAATGATTCTTAACTTTGTGAAAATGAGATAAAGATGAACAATATAATGAACGATTTAAAGTTATGAAATGAGAATTTGTAAAAAAAAATGGTAATGTTAGGACTGACTCGATTTCTGAAACTTTGACAAATGAAAATATGTAAAAAAAAAACCGGAAACTTAAGAAAAAGGAAATTTAAAACCAAATATTAAGACATTTTAAACAAAATAAAAGAAGAAATAGATAAAATTCTCAAGGGAAAAATGTGCAAATATTGAATCGGGCTTAATAATGTGTAAAAAGTTTCTCGTCCTTGTGGAAGTGCGAGAGATGAAAAAAAGAGGACTGACACTCACACAGAAAAAAAGCAGATAAAGTTAAACTGTTAAGACGATCAGTGACTCACTCTCTGTTGGTGGAGATGCGATAAAGATAAAAAAAAAGAATGAAGTTGTTAGTCGGAGTATGCTGACGAATTCCTTGTTCTCGGATCCTTCGCGATTTCTGATAAACAATGAAATAAAACAGGAGGAAAAAGATTCATCAAGTGCTTTGTACATTAATCGTCGACGCTGTGATCCATTAGAGAGTAAAACCAAAACGGCGAGATAATAATAAAAGAAAATTACCAAATGGATGAGTTACCGTTAGCAATTATTCTTTTTATATTATGTGATTTCTGTGGGAGGGAAAATGTGAAAGAAAATTAGCGGGTTGCTCTCTCCTCTCTCTCTCTCTCTCTCTCTCTCTCTCTCTCTCTCTCTCTCTCTCTCTCTCTCTCGTGACCTGAATACACATAGGCTACACACAATATCGTTTTAAAATATGCATCCTTCCTCCTTATCAATAATAATAACAATAATAATAATAATAGGTTTATTAATGTAAGGCAGCCGTATGGCTGAGAACATACTGTTGTGCTGGAAGCTTCCCCCGGCGACCATAGGCCTCTAGAAGGCTCCCGGAGAAACGAGCAAAGGGGCGGGGATAAAGGCGAGCCGTCCGCGCCCCACGGGGCGCGGCCAGGCGCCAGGCGGGAAGTGTTGCCAACTCGCATATATTTTTGCTACATGTTCTTGTATGATCTGAAATATACTGTAATATTCTAGACTGTACTGTTCTGGATATATATAGGAGAAGAGGGCGAGAGAGGGCCAGTCCCAGTGATAGTAAGCTAGTGGTAAGTGAAGAGTCAGAGTGAAGTGTACTACTAAGGAAGAACATTAAACTACAGAAACTGTGCAAAGTGTTTACATATCTCCCTCCCACGGAGTCTCCTGACGGCGACACGGAACCCAAGTAACACGTCCGGCATAACACTGGCGTCAGGAGTGTAGGCATTTGTTTTTCGCCATGGAGACTCGTTCCCAAGCTGCCCAGAGGGACGACATGTTGACTGAACTTTTGGAAGCCTTGAGACTACAGGGGGAGAAACAAGAAAGAGCACTCCAAGAACTCAAACAACAACAAGAAAAAGCACAGCAACAACAAGAAAAAGCACACCAAGAACTCAAAGAACAACAAGAAAGAGCACAGCAACAACAAGAAGGAACACTCCAAGAACTCAAAGAACAACAAGAAAGAGCGCAGCAACAACAAGAAGGAACACTCCAAGAACTCAAAGAACAGCTAGAAGATCGCTTCACGGGATTACAGCTACAGCTAAAAGTAGTACAAGATGGAAGTGAATCAGTGCGAAGAGAAATGACTGATGTGACCACGAACTTGGGACAACGCCTGATAGAAGTGGAGAAAGAACACACAAATCTTCAACAAGAGATGGAGGTGGTACGGGAGACGACACACAAAGAAATACTAGAAGTAAGTGACAGAGTGAAGGCCCTTGAAGACTGCTTGGCTGGAAACGGACAGCCAGTGCCTGCAGGGGCTAGTTGTACCCAAGATGCTTCTCCTACGCAAGTCCGGGGTAGTTTGAGCCCTGTTTCGCCTGAGTTTATCCCCGCAAGAAGTTCCGCCAGCCCCATGGGTCTGCTGGGTTCGCCTGTTAGAAAGAAGCCTCAGGAGTTTGATGGCAAGGTCTCCTGGGAGGCTTACCGCGCTCAGTTTGAGCTGTTGGCAGCTCGGAACGGATGGGATGACCAAGAGTGCGCGGTACAGCTGGCCACTAGCCTGAAAGGGGCGGCGCTGGAGGTCCTTGCTCAGCTCGACAATGCGACAAAGGGCAGCTACAGCGGGCTGGCACAGGCGCTGGAGCAACGATATGGGACCAAGCACCAGAGCGAGCTCTTCAGGGTTAGGTTCAGAACCCGCAACATGAGGCGCGGCGAGTCTTCAGGAACTCGCTCAGGACCTTGAGAGCATGGCGCACAAGGCATACCCAGGTGCCACCCCTGACCTGCTGACGGTTTTGCTGCGTGATCAATTCATCGATGCCCTGGACAGCCCTCAGCTGAAGATACAAGTGAACCAAGCTAAGCCAACATCAATGCAGGAAGCTCTGGCACGTGCCATGGAGTTTGAGTCCTTTGTTAGGTCTAGCTTATCAAACTTCAGGGACGACTCGACTTCTGGCTTTAGGGCACGAAAGGGCGCTGTCAGCGACACAGACAGGTTCCAAGGAACGTGCTGGTACTGCGAGAAGGTTGGGCACAAGGAGAACGAATGCTATAAGAGGAAGAAGGAATATGAAGGTGCCCCTAAGAAGAAGCCCAGGGAAGGACCCAAGTGCTGGACCTGTGGAAAAGGGGCACTGGAAGAATGAGTGTCGGAAAAATGTGCCCCCAACGAGGGACCACCACTCGTGAAACTAAGAAGGACTGGTTCACGGGGGCAACGACCAGTCTGTCCTGTACATGCCCCGAAGATATCAGTGTGCAGGAGAACCACCATGACAAGCTGCCAAGTGGAGGGCAAGGTTGACGGAGTGTTGTGGCCTGTGGTCGTCGACACAGGCTCGGAACGCACATTGGTGCGGCCTGACGTGGTGAGTCATCGTCGGCTTCCTAAGACGCCGCATCGACTGTGCGGAGTCACAGGACACTACGCAGAGCTCAGAGGCCCAGTGGACGTGAAGTTTGAGCTCGGAGGAAAGGAAGAGTTCCTCTCTGTGTACGTGGCCGACATGGATGACCCCTGCATCCTAGGTATGGATTATCTTGTCTCCCACAGGTGCGAGCTGGACTTCCGCGCTAAGCAGCTGACTGTAGGAGGGTGCCACTGACGACTGTGAACAAGGAAGACCTGCCAGTGACGGTCAAGCGCACCACCATTATTCCCCGAGGTCGGAGATGCTGTTACCCTGTCAAATTACGGGTGCCCCCGGCTAGCCTGTGTGTGGTAGAGAGTGGAAGTCGATGCCCAGTAGAAAACGGGGTGATTGTAGGAAGTACTTTGGTAGACCCTGCTGCAGCGGAAGTGCCTGTCGTCGTGGCCAATGTCTCCTTCAGCCCAAAGAAAATAAAACAAGGGACCATGGTGGGATTGTGCCAAGAGATCGACCAGAAACCAAGAACCTGTGTCTGCAGGAGAACCCTGACGAAGCCCCAGGAGGAGCTGCCTGACTACCTGCGCGATCTGTTTGACAGGAGCTCCAAGTGTCTAGAGGAACCCCAAGTGGAACAGCTCAGGGAGCTTCTCGTGAGAAATGCAGATGTGTTTTCCACAGGAGACCTGGACTTGGGGTGTACGGACCTGGTAGAGCACCACATCGACACAGGTAGCCACCGCCCAGTGAAGCAAGCTCCTCGAAGGATGGCACCAGCCCGTCGCAAGGAGATGGATGAGGTAATGGATGATCTCCGGCAACAGGGGTTAATCGAGCGGTCCAGCAGCCCGTGGGCGTCTGCTGTAGTGCTCGTCAGGAAAAGGACGGTTCCCTCAGGTGCTGCGTGGACTACCGAGCCCTCAACGATCTCACCATCAAGGATTCATACCCACTCCCACGGATCGACGACACGCTCGACGCCTTGGTGGGCTCAAGTGGTTTTCAACACTAGATATGAAGTCTGGGTATCACCAAGTCAAAATGGCGGAGCAGGACAAAGAAAACAGCCTTCTCCTACGGTCAAGGCCTGTGGCAGTTTAAGGTCATGCCCTTTGGCCTGTGCAACGCGCCGGCCACGTTCGAGCGGCTGATGGAGAGGGTGCTGGAGGGACTTCACTGGAAGACGGCACTCATCTACCTCGACGACGTGATTGTCTTTGGCCAGACCTTCGAGCAGGAGATGAAAAGGCTATCAGAGGTTTTCGCCCGGTTTAGAGCTGCACACCTTAAGCTCAGCCCGAAGAAATGCTGTCTGTTCCAAAAGGAGGTCCAATACTTGGGACACATCGTGAGCGAGGCTGGAGTACGCACTGATCCTGAGAAGGTGGCTGCGGTAAGGGACTGGCCGACACCCACCAACGTGAAGGAGCTGCGGAGCTTCCTCGGGTTGTGCTCATACTACCGCAGGTTTGTGAAAGGCTTCGCTACGATTGCTGCACCACTGCACCTCCTGACGAAGAAGGGGCGCAAGTTTGAGTGGACAGCGGAAACTCAGGTTGCCTTTGAGAAGCTCAAGGAGGCCCTCATCAGCTCGCCCGTACTCACCTACCCAGACCCCTCTAAGCCTTTTATACTGGATTGTGATGCCAGTGATGAGGGATTGGTGGAGTGCTGTCCCAGGCATGTGCCGACATGGAACGGGTTGTGGCCTACTTCAGCAAGAAGCTCACTCCAGCCGAGAAAAACTATTGCGTGACCCGGAAAGAACTCCTGGCAGTAGTCAAGAGCCTTGACTTTTTCCATGCTTACCTGTACGGTGCAACTTTCACCATCCGCACGGATCACGCTGCATTGCGGTGGCTGAAGTCACTGAAAAACCCTGAGGGCCAGCTTGCTCGCTGGATAGGTAAACTAGAGCAGCATCACTATACTATTGTGCACCGATCTGGACTAACACACGGTAACGCGGACAGCTTGAGCCGGCGCCCCTGCCTACCTGAGTGTCAACATTGCCTCCAGAGGGAAAGCGTCCAGAATATGTGCCGCCGCACTACAGTGGAACAGACAGCGGAGGTGCCATGGGAAGACTTGGGAAAACTGCAGCGGAGGACCGAGATCTGAGACCAATTATGGAGTGGCTGAGTCAGTCGTCAACGCGACCTGGGTGGGAAGTCATCTCGAGAGAAAGCCCTACCACCAAGAATTACTGGACTCAGTGGGACACTCTTCGGATAGACGACGGGGTGTTGCAGCGACGCTGGGTCTCTCATGATGGTCTTGACCACTACTGGTCCACGGTGTTACCTGTGAAGTCCCGGAAGGCGTCTTGAAAGAAATGCATGACAGCATCACCAGCGGACACCTAGGGGTAAAGAAGACACTGAGTCGCCTGCGCCAAAGGTTCTACTGGGTTGGCATGAGGAAGGACGTGGAAGAATGGTGTCACGCGTGTGAGGTGTGCTGTGCAAAGAAGGGCCCCAAGAAGCGTCACCGTGCCCCACTGCAACTATACCAGGTTGGAGCCCCCATGGAACGGGTGGCAGTGGATATAGCAGGACCCTTGCCTCTGACGACGAACGGAAATAGGTACATCTGTGTCACAATGGATTACTTCACCAAGTGGCCGGAAGCCTACGCCATCCCTGACCAGGAAGCCACTACCATCGCCAAGGTTTTGGTGGAGGAGTTCTTCTGTCGCTTCGGTGTGCCTAACGAGCTCCATTCCGACCAGGGAAGGAACTTTGAGTCAACAGTCCTTGCTGAGTGCTGCAAGCTTCTGGGTATCAAGAAGACCCGGACCACCCCTCTGCACCCACAGTCAGATGGAATGGTGGAGAGGTTTAATTGGACGCTGGGCCAGGAGTTGGCCAAGCAGTGCAACAATGATCAGTCTTCATGGGATCAGAAGCTGCCTGCGCTTCTCATGGCCTACAGGTCTGCCTCCCACGAGACTACGGGATATTCACCGGCAAAGCTGATGTTTGGACGTGAGCTGCGATTGCCGGTGGACCTACTGACAGGAAGGCCTCCTGGGGAAAGCCTTCCAAGGGACGCCTCCAGTTTTGCCCGTCAACTAGAGGAACGGCTGGAAGAGGTGCACCATCAAGTCCGAGGTGCCTTGAAGTTCTCCGGGGAGGCCATGAAGCGCGGTTACAATATGAGGGCAAGCCACGTTAACTTCAAGGAAGGAGACCGAGTCTGGCTTTACAACCCGCAGAGGAAGAAAGGACAGTCTCCGAAGTTACAGAGCCCCTGGGAAGGCCCTTACACTGTGCTAGAACGCCTCTCCGACGTGACTTACCGAATCCGGAGAACGGAAAAGACCAAGCCGAAAGTTGTCCACGTCAACCGCCTATGGAGGTACCACGGTCCGGGAAACTACACCTGGAACAACTACAGACACCCAGCAGCCGACGAAAACGCAAGGGACGTCCAGGACCGAGAGGAGGTCGACGACGACGTAGGCCTCCTGGCCCTTTCAGCCGAGGGAGATAACCTCCCGGCTTCGGCAGATATTCCAGGGACACCCCAAGAAGCGGACGACGACGAGGCGCACCAGGAGACAGACGCGCAGGAGGCAACGAGCAGAAGACAGAGACAACGCAGGCGTCCACAGCGATACGACGATTATTATGTTTTTGATTAATTCTCTTATGTTTGTACATAGTTAAGTGTGTGATCGGGACGATCACAATTAAGAGGGGGGGATAGTGTTGTGCTGGAAGCTTCCCCCGGCGACCATAGGCCTCTAGAAGGCTCCCGGAGAAACGAGCAAAGGGGCGGGGATAAGGCAGCCGTCCGCGCCCACGGGCGCGGCCAGGCGCCAGGCGTGAAGTGTTGCCAACTCGCATATATTTTTGCTACATGTTCTTGTATGATCTGAAATATACTGTAATATTCTAGACTGTACTGTTCTGGATATATATAGGAGAAGAGGGCGAGAGAGGGCCAGTCCCAGTGATAGTAAGCTAGTGGTAAGTGAAGAGTCAGAGTGAAGTGTACTACTAAGGAAGAATATTAAACTACAGAAACTGTGCAAAGTGTTTACATATCTCCCTCCCACGGAGTCTCCTGACGGCGACACGGAACCCAAGTAACACGTCCGGCATAACAATACAAATAAAAATTACAAGAAACTAATAGTAAAAGGCTACACTAGAGGGAGGGAGAGGGTGGGGGGTGGTTTGGGAGAGCTAAAAATAGAGACATAAGGGAAAGGGAGGGTGGTGTGAAGGGGGCACTTAGAGGGGTAGCGGCGAGGTGCTAATCTCCACCGCGGCTCTTTGGGAATATGACTGTCACTGGGCATTGTTTAGCATCCGCACCATCGCGGGCACTGCGCTACGTTTGTAACGGTCGGTTCGCGGCGCTCTGAAGGGGTTGAGTTTGTTGTGGTGTCTGGTGAAGCGGGTGGGAGGAGGCGCGTCGGGTGGCAGGAGGTGGCGGTGGCGAGGATGAAGAAGCAGGGAGATTCCGAGTTTTTTTGAGGGCGTCCTGGTGCTTGTCAGAGAGCCTCGGGAGACTCAGGGTGGCCAGGGCATTGTCGTAGGTGTGGTAGTCCTCCTCGTGCTCCTCCTTCTCCTCGTGCTCCTCCTCCTCTACCTCTTCCTCCTCTCTCTCCTTCTCCTCCTCCTCCTCCTCCTCCTCCTCCTACACCCGCTCCCCGAAACTACCATTCTCTCCTTCCCTCTCCTCATGTTCCTACTTTTCTACATACTGACTCTTCTTCCTCCTTCTTCCCTTTCCCTACGTCTCTATCTTCCTCTCCTTTTTCTCCGTCACTCTGTCCCTACTTCTTCTCTTTTTGTCTTTCCTCCTCCTCTTCTTCCTCCTCTTCTTCCTCCTTGAAACTGTGGTGTTCAAGGACTCTCAATGCCATGGAAAGAGGAACCGTTGGAAGAAAGAAGAAAACCAAAGAGGCAGACAGAAAAGGAGGAGGGAGAGGAGGAGGAGGAGGAGAGAGGGAGGGTGGTGAAGAGAATGGGGCCAAGGAAAAAGGCAGTGAAGAGAAAGCTGGAGAGATGGAGAGAGAGAAGAGGGGTAGATGTAGAGGAGTAGAAGGGAGGAGAAACTGGAGAAAAGTTGGAGGAAGTGAGAAGAGGAAACAAAACTGAGGAGAGAATAAAAAAGAGGAAGATAAGGGAGGAATGAAGGTAGGGAAAAGTAGAGGAAGAATGGAGCAAAAGGAGGAAGAGAGAGAGAGAGAGAGAGAGAGAGAGAGAGAGAGAGAGAGAGAGAGAGAGAGAGAGAGAGAGAGAGAGAGAGAGAGAGAGAGAGAGAGAGAGAGAGAGAGAGAGAGGTGCCTTTATTTTCTTTTAAAAATATTAAATTAAAGAAAACTATGTAAGGAGAAAAGAAGGAAAGAAAGGGAAGAGAGAATGAGAAATAAGTGGAGGAAAAGTACGAGAAAGAAATGAGATATAATGAAGCTGGCAGGGAGGAGCGGATGGGAGGAAAAGTAGTATCGGGAGATGAAGAATGAAGAGAAAATGAAGGAAGGACGAAGCAGCTAACATGAAAAAGGCGAAACAAAAAAAATGAGAGGGAAGAGAACAAGAACATGAAAATAAAATTGAAGGGAAGATGGAGGAGTGAAAAAGAAGGAATAACCAAAGTGAAAAGAAGGAAAAAACGGGAAGAAATGAGCAAGAGGACAACAATACAGACAGATGAAAAATTATATTAAACTCGAAAGAAAAACAAACTAATTATGAAAAGAACTGGAGTGTGAACACAAAACAATTAAGTTAGTGAGAAGGTATTAGGAAAAAAAGAAAAACTATACAAAATACAATACACAGAAGAGTGAGAAGAAGAAAATGGAATGACGATGATAGAAATAAAAGACAAAACCGTGAACAGATATACACCGAGAAAAGAAGAGCAACGGCGATAAAAAGATAAACAAGGCAAAATGTAAAGAAAAAAAATGTGGAAGAAGAAGAAGAGGAAGAGGTTGAAGATGAGAAGGAAAAAGGCAGTAAGGAGGTGGATTAAGGAAGGTAAAGGAACACAGAAGGAGCGAGATACTGAGAAAAAGCTAACCAATAGAATATACAGAAAGTTAGGAAAAAGAAAAGGATATGTGGTGAAGGAGTAACACGCACAAAGGAATTCAGAAAATAAAGGAAAGAAGAAGGGATACAGAGAAAAAGAAAAGAGAGTGTGAAAGAAATCCTGAAATACCTGTGAATCCCTGAGGAAAAGATCAATGGTGTGGAAGCGGAGGAGGGGAAAGAAGAGAAAGGAGAGGAGATCAAGGAGGGGAATCGGAAAGGAGGTGGAAGAAGAGTGAAAGAGACGCGTAAAAAAAAAAATATATGGAGATACTGGAAAAGGAAGAGGCAAAGAAGAAGAGGAAGATAAAGAATAGAAGGAAGAGGAGGAGGTGGAGGAGGTGGAGGAAGAAGATTAAAGAGACAAAATTTGATATCACATGAGGAGAGGATTGTGTTAGTATGTGAAGAGGTGTGTGTGTGGCTGGGTGTGTGTGTGTGTGTGTGTTGCGTCTCTCGTCCCTGATTGATGAACTGTGCGTCGTGTGTGTGGGTGTGTGTGTGTGTGAGAGAGCGAGAGAGAGAGACGGGCTTGAAATATTAAAAATAATCGATTCTGCAAAACTAAGTGAATTGAAACAAATGGAAATGTTACGCTCGTGAACATGATTCTTCGAACGATTTCGTTCTTTTTTCGCACACGATTTGTTAAACTATTTCTCTCTCTCTCTCTCTCTCTCTCTCTTTTAAAAGCGCTCAAGGGGAAGAAAAGAAAGCGGAAGAGTAAAGGAGAGAAGGAACATGCCAAGAAGAAAAGGAAGAGCGGTGACGAACACTGAAGCGAGGCAAATAAAGAATGTTCACGCAACTTGAAGGAAAAGGTGAAGGAGTGAAGGGAAAATGATTAAGAAAATAAGAGGAAGGAGAAACAACAATATGAAGGAAATATTGAAAGGTGTCAAATAAATTAAAAAAAAATATGAAAGCAACTCAAAATGAATAATAGATTTTAAAAGTCAGAAAGGTTAGGAAAAAAGAAAGTAATGGCCGGAACGAAAAATGGAAACGTGTCAGTCGAACAAAAGAACAGACCTGTGAAAAACTCACCATTGAAACTTAATTAGAAGAGAGAAAGGCAGAAACACTAAGAGGAAAAAAGAGGGAAAAATGATAAGAATGAAATTAGAAAAGAGTCAATAAATGTATGAATAATTAAACAAAGAAACGGAATAAAGAAATATAAGTAAATACAAGATGAACACACGCAATAAATATTAGTGAGATGTGAAAACGAGGGAATATTTTCAGGTCCAGCGTCATTACATACTCGTTTTGTTATAATTATGTGTTCTCCATATTTGATAGGCTAGTGTCACACATTCACGATCTTGACTCGACGTTAGAAAATGTCACGCTGCCAGACGTACGTTAAAATCATCGTAAATAGATCCCCTAAAATGTCGATCATTGCCGACGTCGAAACGACGTTGTCGAGACGTTGCTGAGAGGGACATCCAACGGTGATTGTTTACTGCCGACGGTGGCAGATGTCGGGAAGGGCGCTGAGTGTTTAGAAATTTCCAAAAGTGTCGGCGTGTGACCTGACGTCGGGAGGCGTCGAGAGTCAAGATCGTGAATGTGACACTTGCCTTGGTTGTCTTTGGTACATGTGTTCCTCATAACAAATTATACCACACAGTGTTTGGCTGGTGTGTGTTGAGGCTTTGTTCCCTTTTTCCTTACTATGCAAGGAAGAGAAGTTGCTGCTCACCCTCAGCATCAATTCTGTTGATCAAATGCAAGAGGAATACAGAGGTGATTTTTAGGAAACTATTTCCAGTGCTGCTCTGAAGTCATGACCATTTTCACTTCATTTCAAAGTGCTGGCTTTGGCCCCTCATGTGGTGTTCACTGCGTAATGGTTTGCTTTCCAGGAACAGCTGCATTGCATGTTTAAACAGGAAGATGGAATGATTAACAAAATTAAAGTACATAAGATTAATGGAAACTTTTGGATAACTTTCAAGAGCGTTTATAATTCAGGTTATATATATATATATATATATATATATATATATATATATATATATATATATATATATATATATATATATATATATATATATATATATATATATATATATATATATATATATATATATATATATATATATATATATATATGAATAGGTTATAGTATATGTGTACTGTTTTAGGGCCCTACACTGTGTGTGGAGGAAATTATCAACGGCATCCTGAGTAACGACACCAGTACCAGCCGGTGGCCACAAGCTGCACGCAAGAAGCTCTCAGCCCGCTCTTAGATGCCACCCGGATGCCGGCCTGGTGCACCCCCTTGTACTCCTCCTGGAGAGGGCAGACAAGTGAGTGTGGGCTGAGTGCTGTAACCAGAGGACAGGGTTCAGGATGTCTATTTATTCTCTTTATAAATTAAACTTTCAAGAGAGGAATATCAAATCTTCTCAAACTGAAACTGATCACTCTTTTGACATGTATTAAGGCCATAGGAGCAACAGTTGTGTTCACTTATTTATTTGTTTCGCTCTTTAGCTGCCTCCTTTATTTTATAAGTAAACTGAATTACAAAATGGTTTGTACAAATTGGCGACCATTACTGTTACGTGTAGGATTACTTCACGACGAACGTGTGGAGATGTGTGGCTGCCAAGCGCCCTGCCGCAGCCCCGCCCTACACGTTCTATACTGTTCTTTCTGACCCATTCATAAGTAATAGCAAGGTTAAGCATTCTGTGGCATCCAGCCCTGAGTTGTATCGTTCCTGCTGTGAGGGTCTCGCGTTGAAAAACGTGAAGGGGAACATGAAGTCTGAAGATGAAGAGAAAGCGGTAGAAAAGGGTGTCGCTTCTTGATAGAATCTTCCTACTTTGTTTTTATGTTGTATGAACAAATTATTAGTCTGAAGTTTGTTCCTCCATGTAATCCACGGTGTTTGCCTCCCCAACAGCCTCGGATGCTGTCGTGTTGTTCGTCAAGCTGCTCCCCTCGCCGCACACCAACGTAACATGCAGAGCAAGCCGTGTGGGCGCCGGGAAACACTGCTGGCGATGACCCCAAACTCAGAGACTTCGTCATTAAGGCTGGCATTGTACAACCTCTTCTGGAACTCATTAGACCAGACACAGAGGTAAGTTCATGAGGATGATTTCTTACATTTTATAATGGGATGCTCTACCATTCAGTGATGTATTCTTTCTTCACTTCAAAACTGAAGCACAAAGTGCAACAGTAAACTAATGTTTATAAGAGAAAGAAAAAAAAGAATAAACTGTCTTCAGTATCTTCATTCCAGTAGCATCACTGCATCATAATGAATGTATTAGTATATGCGGTTATGTCATATTTTGTGATCTCGTGAAAATTTTTTGTAGATTTTTGTCAACATGATTTTTTTTAAGATATTAGTCTCTCTCAAACATAAAAACCAATGTTGGCATTTTTTCTGATGCCATCTTCATACTTTGCAAGTCAACTAAAGTGAAAAGGGTAAAAAAACTCATCACCTATCAGTTTGCATGTAATCAATTATTTTTATGATGCAAAATATCCACCAAGGGGCTTTTGTATTCATGCATAGATTAATTTTGATTCATCGGAAAAAGTTAAATTGCAAAGTGTCATATTTCCAAAATAATATGTGTCATATTTCCAAAATAATATAATGTATATGATGCCCAGTATTATAAATAAATATATACTATTTCCATATATATATGTACATATCATGGGATAATTCACATAAATGCTAATCATTTAACCTAGGTCAAGTATATATTAAGCATAGAAGGCACATTTGATACATGTATGTGGAAGCACGTTACCAAAAAGTAAGATTTCCAGTAGCTGATCCACTTCTTCATCTTTTCCTGGTTTTGTTTGAAAAACTGCTGATGCAAGAGCATGGAAAGAGTTCTTGCCATCTGTTGTGTCAACATGTGCATCTATGTTATCAATAGCTGCTCGGATAACTATTCCTTTTTTAAGACCAGTAGGAATGTAGATGCCTTCATTTGATTTCATGTTTTCTTGAACAGCAGCTGCTATTTTATTGACCCGATCAGTGGTCTGGTGGTATGTCACACCAACACCGACACTGGACAAAATATCGATATGTTTCTTACTTCGTGTCAAATGGTAGAAGTATAGGGAGAGCCCTAGTGTCAATGGAGTTTCCGTCCGGCTACGAAATGTGTTTTCGCAACACTTTGGTTGGTGTGCAGTTTGCCGTTTTGTCTTATGTGCTTGAATGATCATTTGAGCTAAGTTCCTGCATGTGCGATCCACCTGAGTGCAACGAGTTTCTACTTTGACTACGACATCACCTTGTATAATCCACTTGAGCATCCACATAAGCTCATTTGGAATCAGTTCGTGTTGGGCAGAGGTGGTACCATCGAACTGCCAAGGTTCAATTCGTTCGATCGCTTTGCGTATTATCTTGGAACATTTAAACACTGCAGTAAGTTCCTCGTTATCTCGATCTCTGGCTGCTTCTGTGACGGCTTCTTTTGTACTTAAGCTGGAATGGATTAAACTAGGTGCAGCTGGATTTGAAGGCCTGGTGAAATTGACATCTTTGATGTGTTCTTGTATCTTCTTTTGGAGAGCCTGTCGTGTAACAGTATGAGAAAGAGAGTGCATTCGCATCACACTTTCATAATCCCTTTGGGCTTCAGAGATCGGGATAAACTCGCCTGAAGTTATCCTGTCTTCTAAGTAACTGAAGTAGTGTATTTCAGCTGCAATAAAGTCTTTGGTGTAGTCTTCTTGGCATGCACCTTCCACTTGTGATTGCTGGTTTTTATATGTACATTTTCGCCATTCAGTAGTCATGCATGTCTTATGATATGTAATGTTTCTCGACAAAGCATCGCGTTCATTCAGAACTTCGGCTAACTTTACTTGCCAGAGAGCATTGCCACTTTTCTTGACAATGGTGGATATTTGTTTTCCAATGTTTTCTGGTCTGCTCATGTGTAACTTTTCAGATGTGAGCTTTTGACAAAAAAAGCACAATTCTTTCTTATGGAGTGGGACAGACGATCTTGTCACTCGAACATCTGCATCTGGTTGTAGAGGTGACTGTCCTTCCGGCCTATCAGATGGTCGCCCTTTTCTTTTTAAGAGATCAGTTGTGTCACCTTGTGCTACGGCCTTAAGGTACCTATTCTTCGACCTTTCTATATTTGTTTTGTTAGTAGCGTCTGCATAGCATTTCCGGTGCCAAAAGAATCCTTGCTCTTCTAGTTGATGAGGATCCAGACCTTGTAACCGTTGTGATATCGGAAAGTATTCTGCTTCACCAAATCTTGCTCTCTCATCAACAGTTTGCAATAGTCGTTCATAGCTGTTGATACCTGGCATAGTTACTATGGCAGATTTATGTGATGACTGGCACAATACACATTTCGTGATGTCTGTTTCACGCCTGCAACGTTTCTTGTCCATCTTCTGAAAAATAAAAAAAATACGCGGAAAAAAATTAATATTTGACCACTATAAAGCAGATAAAGGTGTAAATATGGGTTTTATTCATACTGAAAGTTTATAACAGTAAGATTAGTGCATATAATAACATTTATCTTAATTTCGCAGTACTTCTTCCTATCGACCGTTTATAGTTTGCAGCCATTTTTCCTTCAAAATTAAACATGACCGCCAAATATCCAAGATGGCCTTCAAAAAAATGCCAACATCATTTTTTACAACTAGTAACACATACTTAAGGAAATGAAACCGATTCCGAAAAATCTAAAAAAAAAATTCACGAAATTACATAACAGTATATACTATATTGCTGAGTGTAGATACACAGGTCATTGTTGAGCAGACATAAAAAGGCGGCACCAGGTGGAAGGCCACAGCCACAGACGGCAGGCCAGTGCTGGTACACAATACGGTGATGGAGGCAGTGATAGTGAACAGGGTTATAACTTGTTGGCTGTTGGAATGTGTTTGAAGGATGGGTACTTTGAATTACGAGGAACTAATAAAGTAATGTAAAGGCTAGAGTTCAATTCTCAGGTCTGAGGACATGTATCTTAACATAAATTCCTTAGTCATTCATTCATTATTGTCTTAGAAGACACAACAAAACCCAGTGAGGAGATGCCCCACCCGGACCGCTTCCTGCATGCATCAGTTATTTGTGTGTCATACCAGTGCGGGTATTGTAGGTTAACATGGCTCGTTAATATTCACCCAGCAAAGGGTTATAAATGTGTTCATCTTCTCAAACTGCCGAGATCAACGAGGTGGACCGCCTGGGCCAGATGACTGAGGAGTGCGGCAGACTGGACAAGACTGAGCACTGCAGCACCACGACAACGAGGCCGTGTATGAAAAGGCCCTGGATGGATATCATCGAGAAGTGTTCCGGCGAGGAGGAGGGGCCCGAGGTGAGCAGCACCACCAGTGGCCAGGTGTACGACTTCTCTGCCGTGAACAACGTGCCTGAGGGTGGATTCTCTTTCTAGGACTTCAGTGTGTGTGTCTGGCAAGGGAGGAGCAGCAGCAGGCAGGGTGTGTGTTCCACGGCGGAATAATGTGATAATGTATCTAACCGTCAATCTCACTTGTCTAAGTGACCTCTGCAGCATGTTTTACTGTGCTTTCAGTGGACCCGCTGGTGCCTCAATGTTTTACTGGGCCCTCAGCGGACCCGCTGGTGCCTCAATGTTTTACTGGACCTTCAGCGGACCCGCTGGTGCCTCAGTGTTTTACTGGGCCTTCAGTGGACCCGCTGGTGCCTCAATGTTTTACTGGGCCTTCAGCGGACCCGCTGGTGCCTCAATGTTTTACTGGGCCTTCAGTGGACCCGCTGGTGCCTCAATGTTTTACTGGGCCTTCAGTGGACCCGCTGGTGCCTCAATGTTTTACTGGACCTTCAGCGGACCCGCTGGTGCCTCAGTGTTTTACTGGGCCTTCAGTGGACCCGCTGGTGCCTCAATGTTTTACTGGGCCTTCAGTGGACCCGCTGGTGCCTCAGTGTTTTACTGGGCCTTCAGTGGACCCGCTGGTGCCTCAGTGTTTTACTGGGCCTTCAGTGGACCCGCTGGTGCCTCAATGTTTTACTGGGCCTTCAGTGGACCCGCTGGTGCCTCAGTGTTTTACTGGGCCTTCAGTGGACCCGCTGGTGCCTCAATGTTTTACTGGGCCTCCAGCGGACCCGCTGGTGCCTCAGTGTTTTACTGGGCCTTCAGTGGACCCGCTGGTGCCTCAATGTTTTACTGGGCCTTCAGTGGACCCGCTGGTGCCTCAATGTTTTACTAGGCCTTCAGTGGACCCACTGGTGCCTCAGTGTTTTACTGGGCCTTCAGTGGACCCGCTGGTGCCTCAATGTTTTACTGGGCCTTCAGTGGACCCGCTGGTGCCTCAATGTTTTACTGGGCCTTCAGTGGACCCACTGGTGCCTCAATGTTTTACTGGGCCTTCAGTGGACCCACTGGTGCCTCAATGTTTTACTGGGCCTTCAGTGGACCCACTGGTGCCTCAATGTTTTACTGGGCCTTCAGTGGACCCGCTGGTGCCTCAATGTTTTACTGGGCCTTCAGTGGACCCCCTGGTGCCTCAATGTTTTACTGGGCCTTCAGTGGACCCGCTGGTGCCTCAATGTTTTACTGGGCCTTCAGTGGACCCGCTGGTGCCTCAATGTTTTACTGGGCCTTCAGTGGACCCGCTGGTGCCTCAATGTTTTACTGGGCCTTCAGTGGACCAGCTGGTGCCTCAATGTTTTACTGGGCCTTCAGTGGACCCGCGGGTGCCTCATGTTTTTCTGGGCCTTCAGTGGTCGCGCTGGTGCCTCAATGTTTTACTGGGCCTTCAGTGGACCCGCTGGTGCCTCAATGTTTTACTGGGCCTTCAGTGGACCCGCTGGTGCCTCAATGTTTTACTGGGCCTTCAGTGGACCCGCTGGTGCCTCAGTGTTTTACTGGCTTGGACCTTCAGTGGCAGTGGTGCCTCAATGTTTTACTGGGCCTTCAGTGGACCCGCTGGTGCCTCAATGTTTTACTGGGCCTTCAGTGGACCCGCTGGTGCCTCAATGTTTTACTGGGCCCTCAGTGGACCCGCTGGTGCCTCAGTGTGTGTTTCAAAATTGTTTGCTTGATAGGCTGAAGCTTGAGGAATTCTGTGGATTACTTTTCATATCAGGTAATGGCTTTTTACCTGTTTTTTCATTCATCCAATAAATTTATCTTTATAAACTGCCTAATGCATTTGACGCAAATGATATTTTGTAATAAGGGACCAAATAAACTCGTGCCAGATGATGAAACATTTGATCATCCAGCACAATGTATCCTTCTCAACCTGTCAAAGATATTTTCCTACATCAATAAAGTTAAAATAAGTTGTCTTGGTGCAAATTATCCTACAAATGTTATAAAAAGTCTCTCCACGCCTTTCATAGATTTTTTTCATGATAGGTTAGCTAAGGGCACTTGTGAAGTACTGTGGGTTATTAACTATACAGAGTAGTGTTGAGGGTAGGGTTTACTTTCCTTCGAGTTTTCATTCACACGTAGTCACGTACAGACACCCTGGCAGGCCTGGACGCTGAAGACTGCGTAGTGTGACTGGCCACTCAACACTGACATGTCCTGCTTCCCTGACTAAGACCGTGACTGGTTACATAGACATCATTATATATATATATATATATATATATATATATATATATATATATATATATATATATATATATATATATATATATATATATATATATATATATATATATATATATATATATATATATAGTAAAGTAGCTAACCATCTGGCGCCGCTACGCGCTTTTTTTTTTTACAAATAGAAATACGATAATGTTCGCAATTTTTATTTATTTTGTACGTTTATATTTATTATTTATTATTATTATTATTATTATTATTATTAGTAGTAGTAGTAGTAGTAGTAGTAGTAGTAGTAGTAGTAGTAGTACGTATTAGCAGTAGTAACAGTAATAGTAGTAGTAGTAGTATTGTTATTATTATTATCATTATAGTTAGTAGGCTAGTAGTAGTGTTCACAGGAATGATACCCCCTAGATCTCAGTGAATCTTTGAAAAGGCACAATTTAGGTTCTAAAAGGGGGGGGGGGGGTATGGGGACGCCCCCCACGCCCACCGCCTGGATCCGCCACTAACTGAAAGGAATTTGTGCTGTTCCTGTTTGGCACGACGCTGTGTATAGATGCTGCCGCTAAGTCCCTGGTTGACTGAATTCCCATTGATAATTATGCTCTCCACCCTTGACCTTGCCACACTGCTCAGTGCTTGGGGGAACTTTGTCTCTACCTCCTCTCCACCATCCCACTGACAGCAAGTTGGCCCTGGACAACCCTCCTGTTTCCTCGCAGTACCTCCATCCCTCCTATCTAGGGGTGGGCAGGTACCGTTAATTTGAGTACCGGTAATACCGGTACTAAAAACTCCATTCCTGGTAATACCGATCCGTTACCCGTACCTGCAAGGTACCGGTACTGGTATCTTAGGTGCTAAAGGTACTTTACCGGTACCTTAGCGGTATTAACGGTACCGGTACCTTAGCGGTACTAACGATACCGGTAACTAGTTCCGTAACTTAGTACCTGTCTCGCTAGTGCCGCTAAGGAGTCGGTGCTGCTTTGGTTTCGGAATCGCTACTGCAGTCAGGAGTACGCACTCGGCATCTCTTGTCGCCTGAAGAGGACGGCTGCTCATCGTGTGGTTCACGCCGGAGTCAGTATGTGTCAGGAGAGCGGAGCTGCCTTGGTTCGCTGCCCTACACCCTCGACGTGTCTTCACCCCGACGCTAAGTAGCCTTCCTCTCGCATCCCATCGCCGCCAAGTTAGCCTTAGTTAGGTTAGAGCTTAGTGCTGCAGCGTGCTTGGTGTGTGAGTGGGCTTCTGCTGTGTGGTGCGAGTGTTTTAGATTTCCTGTAATAAAGTGTACCGAGGTGTGCACTTGTCTGCTGCCCCATGTGAACTCCTGAGCCCTGGAGGTCCTTCACGCGGATGTGGGCGCTGCCACCCCACGAGAGGTCTTCAAGAAGTACCCTCAAGGTGAGGTAAGTCTTCATGAAAAAAAAACTGCCCCAACATACATCTTCGTCAAAAATTTTGTTAGTGCTGCAACAGGTTAATTATTCACTCTCATACCATGCCCACTGCTGCCTTGGGTGAGTCGGGGTTGCTGGAATGGCTGGCTGGGCTCTATTGAACTCCATCCCTTTCATGATCCTTCGGCGAACAGTCACCTTGCAAGGGGACACTGCAATAATACTCTGCTGTTTTTCTATTACCTGTATCGCTACTTATATAGGTCCCCCTCTGGATCCTCTTTTCTGCTTCTTTACACACTTTGCTTTTCAATGGCGCTATAGTATTTATAGTGAGTCAATCTTGTCTTGCCGCCTCCCGACGGGGCTCGCGCCAACCCCCCGGGGCTCTTTTTCCTTCCAGACATCTTTCTCGTATTGCTTCTTAGCTCTTTTGTCTCTTCTAATTTGGTGTCGCAGTTTATTACGTTCTTCCGTAATCTCTGAGGCTCTGTACGTAGCTCAATAGTCTTCTGGCGAGAGTAGGCTATGGTTTCTTCAGTTTCTTACTGATAATGTCCATATCTGTTGGATAAAAAGTCCCGTAGTTCATTATATATTTTTTTTTCAATTTGTCCCCTGGCCAGAGTGAATAATTATTTTTCAATAGGAAAGATCAAACAGATTTTTGTTTTAAATGAAAGGTGGGTTGGAGAAGCAGTGCACATTTAATGTAATGTACGAAAACTTTGTGAAAATGTGATGAAGATTGATTTATAGTAATATGTCTCTAAAATCAATTGAAGAAAACGAAACAGTCAGGTTGAGAGTGTTGCCATTTCAATGGTTCTTACAGAGGATCTGGGGCAGCCGGAAAATTTCGCTACACCGGAAAATTTCGCTGCACCGGCGGAATCTTGGAGGAAGAATACATGGAGTGGCCCTCAGCGGGCGCCGCTCTTCACTGTGAGGTGAAGCATGGGGGGTAGGGGTGGGCGGAGCTTAGCCGGTGGCCTTGAGCCAGTAAGTCCACTCAAAACATTCTCCCTCCCAGATCGTCGGAGTAAATGAGCTTGTCTGCCTTATTTCTTCCACATATCATGTGGTTTTACTTATTCAACTGCTGCAGTATATGCACTAAGGATGTATGTACAGGTTTTCATAGAAAAATACCACCAGCATTTCCTTGTCTTTATTCCGTAGAAGCTGATCGAGATGAAATGTTCTACACCCGCCTTGATCCCTCACACTTCCTCTGTATAGTATTCAATATACATTGACCATGGCCTTACTTTTAATGTAGAAGGATGTACAGCCTTCTATGTAGAGCGTCTCAGATGTGATCAAAATTCACTAATGTACAAATAACTACTAGGGAGCTCATAAGCTGAAATGAATTTCATTTTGTATACAAAATTTAATATATCACAATTTGACGAATAAAATATCTATCTATCTATTTATCTATCTATATATCTATCTACGAGAAAACAGAAGGAAGTATTGGGGCAGGAAGGAGAAAAACCTACCCATGCCCAAATAATAGTATATATTTGACTTGACGTCAACCAACCGTATTACACAATCATGCATGTTATTGTTAGAGGTATATTAATCAGTAGATGGAGAAAATGCAACATACAGGTCAGGCACCAGTTACTGAGAGGGGTTTTGGTTCCATGTTTTTAGGGAGAAAAATGGTTGTGGAGTGGTGGAGATGTCTTGATCACCAGAGATGAAAAAAACGACTAACAAGAGTGGAACAAATGATACAAGATAGCTCCTGTGAGAGAGAGAGAGAGAGAGAGAGAGAGAGAGAGAGAGAGAGAGAGAGAGAGAGAGAATCAGATTGAAAATAAGGGGGAATGACAATGAGAATGAGAAAGGTAATGAGAATGATAATGAGAGAGAATGACAATGAGAGAATGCGAATGAGAAAGAGAATGAGAGATAATGAGAATTAGAGAATAATAAGAATGAGAGAATGAGGGAGACTCGTTATGAAAGAGGTAATGAAAATGAGAGAATGTGAGAGAAAGAATGAGAAAGGAAGAATGTGTGAGAGAGAGAGAGAGAGAGAGAGAGAGAGAGAGAGAGAGAGAGAGAGAGAGAGAGAGAGAGAGAGAGAGAGAGAGAGAGAGAGAGAGAGAGAGAGAGAAATTGAAAATGAGGGGGAATGATAATTAGAATGAGAGAGAGGTAATGATAATGATAATGAGAGAGAGAGAATGAGAATGAGAAAGAATGGGAATGAGAAAGAGAAAGTGAATGAGAAAGAGAGAGATAATGAGAATTAGATAACAAGAATGAGAGAGAATGAGAATGAGAGAATAAGACTGAGAGAATGAGAATTAACATTGTCAGGCAAATGAGTGCCCGTGGATTGAATCAACTCGGTAACTTGCCCAGGTTTACACTCTTATTTTACATGTTTTGAAAAAAAAAAAAACATGTGTTCATTGTACTTCTGAAAGTACCCAAAGACCTCTACATTCCAGTAATGTGACCTGTTTGTGTGTAAAAGCCATGGGATTCGCATTCTTTCGTGTCGCTCTTTTTCAAGCTCAGTTTTCTCGCCTCCACACCACACATATAATTTTGTCTTACCGATGAAACGTTATGCTACCATCCCCGCCTCTGTGGGCGCAACCAAAGGTAGAGTAAGCCGGCATGAAGGCAAAATGTTGAGGTGTGTGGGTGTCGCACTTCCGGCCAACTGGGCAGCGTGTTTCCGAACTGCCTATGCAAAAGTCTACCCCGCTCTCCCAGGCCCAAAGCTCCTCCCCCACGCGTGACGTCATGATTGACGGCATGAACCTCGTCAATCACAGTGCTACTACAGTCTCTCTCTCTCTCTATATATATATATATATATATATATATATATATATATATATATATATATATATATATATATATATATATATATGTATATATATATATATATATATATATATATATATATATATATATATATATATATATATATATATATATATATGTATATATATATATATATATATATATATATATATATATATATAATATATATATATATATATATATATATATGCACCAAGACAACTTATTTTAACTTTATTGATGTAGGAAAATATCTTTGACAGGTTGAGAAGGATACATTGTGCTGGATGATCAAATTTTTCATCATCTGGCACGAGTTTATTTGGTCCCTTATTACAAAATAACATTTGAGTCAAATGCATTAGGCAGTTTATAAAGATAAATTTATTGGATGAATAAAAAGAGGTAAAAAAGCCATTACCTGATATGAAACGTAATCCACAGAATTCCTCAAGCTTCAGCCTATCAAGCAAACAATCTTGAAACACACACAGAGGCACCAGCGGGTCCACTGAAGGCCCTGTAAAACACTGAGGCACCAGCGGGTCCACTGAAGGCCCAGTAAAACATTGAGGCACCAGCGGGTCCACTGAAGGCCCAGTAAAACATTGAGGCACCAGCTGGTCCACTGAAGGCCCAGAAAAACACAGAGGCACCAGCTGGTCCACTGAAGGCCCAGTAAAACATTGAGGCACCAGCGGGTCCACTGAAGGCCCAGTAAAACACTGAGGCACCAGCGGGTCCACTGAAGGCCCAGTAAAACATTGAGGCACCAGCGGGTCCACTGAAGGCCCAGTAAAACATTGAGGCACCAGCGGGTCCACTGAAGGCCCAGTAAAACATTGAGGCACCAGCTGGTCCACTGAAGGCCCAGTAAAACTTTGTGGCACCAGCGGGTCCACTGAAGGCCCAGTAAAACATTGAGGCACCAGCGGGTCCACTGAAGGCCCAGTAAAACATTGAGGCACCAGCGGGTCCACTGAAGGCCCAGTAAAACATTGAGGCACCAGCGGGTCCACTGAAGGCCCAGTAAAACACTGAGGCACCAGCGGGTCCACTGAAGGCCCAGTAAAACATTGAGGCACCAGCGGGTCCACTGAAGGCCCAGTAAAACATTGAGGCACCAGCGGGTCCACTGAAGGCCCAGTAAAACATTGAGGCACCAGCGGGTCCGCTGAGGGCCCAGTAAAACATTGAGGCACCAGCGGGTCCGCTGAGGGCCCAGTAAAACATTGAGGCACCAGCGGGTCCGCTGAGGGCCCAGTAAAACATTGAGGCACCAGCGGGTCCGCTGAGGGCCCAGTAAAACATTGAGGCACCAGCGGGTCCACTGAAAGCACAGTAAAACATGCTGCAGAGGTCACTTAGACAAGTGAGATTGACGGTTAGATACATTATCACATTATTCCGCCGTGGAACACACACCCTGCCTGCTGCTGCTCCTCCCTTGCCAGACACACACACTGAAGTCCTAGAAAGAGAATCCACCCTCAGGCACGTTGTTCACGGCAGAGAAGTCGTACACCTGGCCACTGGTGGTGCTGCTCACCTCGGGCCCCTCCTCCTCGCCGGAACACTTCTCGATGATATCCATCCAGGGCCTTTTCATACACGGCCTCGTTGTCGTGGTGCTGCAGTGCTCAGTCTTGTCCAGTCTGCCGCACTCCTCAGTCATCTGGCCCAGGCGGTCCACCTCGTTGATCTCGGCAGTCTGAAAAGATGAACACATTTATAACCCTTTGCTGGGTGAATATTAACGAGCCATGTTAACCTACAATACCCGCACTGGTATGACACACAAATAACTGATGCATGCAGGAAGCGGTCCGGGTGGGGCATCACCTCAATGGGTTTTATTGTGTCTTCTAAGACAATAATGAATGAATGACTTAGAAATTTTAGTTAAGATACATGTCCTCAGACCTGAGAATTGAACTCTAGCCTTTACATTACTTTATTAGTTCCTCGTAATTCAAAGTACCCATCCTTCAAACACATTCCAACAGCCAACAAGTTATAACCCTGTTCACTATCACTGCCTCCATCACCGTATTGTGTACCAGCACTGGCCTGCCGTCTGTGGCTGTGGCCTTCCACCTGGTGCCGCCTTTTCATGCCTGCTCAACAAAGACCTGTATCTACACTCAGCAATACATTCATTATTAAGCTCTGATGCTACAGGAATGAAGATACTGAAGTCAGTTTATTCTGATGATCATTTTTTTTCTTTCTCTTATAAACATTAGTTTACTGTTCCACTTTGTGCTTGAGTTTTGAAGTGAAGAAAGAATACATCACTGAATGGTAGAGCATCCCATTATTAAATGTAAGAAAACATCCTCATGAACTTACCTCTGTGTCTGGTCTAATGAGTTCCAGAAGAGGTTGTACAATGCCAGCCTTAATGACGAAGTCTCTGAGTTTGAGCCCGTCGCCAGCAGTGTTTCCCGGCGCCCACACGGCTTGCTCTGCATGCCACGTTGGTGTGCGGCGAGGGGAGCAGCTTGACGAACGACACGACAGCACCCGAGTCTGTTGGGGAGGCAAACACCGTGGATTACATGGAGGAACAAACTTCAAACTAATCATTTGTTCATACAACATAAAAACAAAGCAGGAAGATTCAATCAAGAAGCGACACCCTTTTCTATCTCCTTCTCTTCATCTTAAGACTTCATGTTCCTCTCCACGTTTTTCAACGCGAGACCCTCACAGCAAGAACGATACAACCAGGCTGGGGCTGGATGCCATAGAATGCTTAACCTTGGTATCATTTCTGAATGGATCAGAAGGAACAGTATAGAACGTGCAGGGCGGGGCTGCTGCAGGGCGCTTGTCAGCCATCAGATGACGCGCATCTCCACACCTTCGTTGTGAAGTAGTCCTCCAGGTAACTAACGGTCGCCAATTCGTATCTAGAACATTTTCCTTACTTCACATTGGCACAAGAGCAAGTCATTTTGCTTATAAACTAAATGAGGCAGCTAACTAGATAAAAAAAATAATAACTGAACACAACTGCTGCTCCTATGGACATAATACATGTCAAAAGAATGATCAGTTTCAGTTTTTTTTTCTTTACGTCTTTGCCTATTGCGCCGGTAGGCTTCTTCCCGGTGGATCCTGATGGTCGGTCAAAGGCTTCTTCCCGGTGGGTCCTGATGGTCGGCCCAGCCCGTTCTGGCGCAGGAGAGTGTTTATAGTGGCGCCATCTTGCATTGGCTCATGCTGCCCTCCCGGAGCTCATCTTTAATTCTAGAATCTAGAGTCCGGGTTGATAGGTGGTCTTCTGGACAGCATGTGGGTAGTTTTAAGCCACTCGGCGGAGGCAGAAAATCCCAGCTTGGTGGCACCTGTCGGGGATTGAACTCGCGTCCTCCTGAACGCGGGGCCGTCTCGCTATCCGTTCAGCCACCGCCTTGATATTCCTCTCGTGAAAGTTTCATTTATAAAGAGGATAAATAGACATCCTGAACCCTGGCCTCTGGTTACAGCACTCAGCCCACACTCACTTGTCTGCCCTCTCCAGGAGGCGTACAAGGGGGTGCACCAGGCCGGCATCCGGGGTGGCATCTAGGGGCGGGCTGAGAGCTTCTTGCGTGCAGCTTGTGTGGCCACCGGCTGGGTGCTGCTGTCGTTACTCGGGATGCCGTTGATAATTTCCTCCACACACGGTGGGGCCCTAAAACAGTACACATATATTATAACCTATTCAGGCTTATAATTTCACAACCCCCTAGAAGTTTAGGCAACATATCCATATTAATCTCTCTCTCTCTCTCTCTCTCTCTCTCTCTCTCTCTCTCTCTCTCTCTCTCTCTCTCTCTCTCTCTCTCTCTCTCTCTCTCTCTCTCTCTTCCTGTCACTTATTTCTCAGCTCTATGTTTTTAATTCCTTGCCTACTTGATTATTTTTTCTCATGACTATTTCCCTCGTTTTTTCCCTCCTTTTTTGTACCCGTGGTTCTTTCTCTATCTTTTCTTCCTTGTTACTACGTATTTTTTATGTTTTTTTTTTCATTACTTTCAAGACTTGTTTTTCCTTTCGTCTCTACTTTTCCCTCATTCTTCTCTTTCTTTTTCTTCCTGACCCGTATTTTTTGCTTCACCTTTCCTTCCTTCTTTTACTTTTCATCTTTTCATTTTCATTCCTTTTAATTATTTTTCCTTTCCTCTTCTCTTCCGTCCCTTCTTTTCTTTCCCATCTCTTCGTTTAGCAACATTCCTTTCTTCACCTCTCACTACCTTCACACGTCTCTTTACTTCCCACCCTCTCGCCCTATATATTTTCTTCCTCATTTATCTTTCTCTTCCCCCACTGTTCTTAATCCTTTCCTTTCGCCTTGTTCATCTCTAAGGCTTCTGTGAGGTCATGCCCATCCTTTCATCATGCCCTCTCATCTCCCCCTCTTTTTTTTTTACCTATTTTGACTTTTCTTTTCTTCGTGATATTCCCCCCGTGATTGATTTTTCGAGAATGTTGTTACTGGAAGCCACTGGTAGCTAGCTACATCCTCTTACTTAATACTAAGATGTGCAGCCATGCGCGAAACCCGCCCACATCACACCCATTCCTAATCAGAGCAATAAGGTCATTTACAAAGATAATGAATAACAAGCACGACGTTGTAACGTAGAAACGCCATTATATTTTAGTATTATGATTTAACTAAGCAATGGAAGAAATTATTTATTTAATCGCAAACTTCAATAGCAATGCTTATTATTCGATGGAAAGCGACCAACGTGCCCCAGGTGTCAATGTAACCATGTCGACAAAACCATCGGGGCATTGTGGGTAAAACAAAGGCGCATCGGTGACGTCACGCCGAGCCCAGAGTGCTGTGGAAAGTGCCGGAGTGAGGATGTGTCCGTGTGCCGTGCGTGTTGGGGTCCCGGCGGGTGTCTCGCTTGTGTGCAAGGCGGGCGGCGGCGTGCTGAGGCGAGGCGAGGCAAGGATCAGGTGAGAAACGGTGTGGCTGTTCTTGCAGAAAGGGACGCGACGTATAGACAATGATTGAGAGCAGGATGGAGTGAGTGCCCTGCTGCCTGAGGCCTTGTCCTGCCAGTTTGCTCCTTCCCGTGCGACTATTCTTGATTATTACAGTGATTGTGAGGCTTGTCCATGTTGAGAATCGCCTGGGGAGTGAATTGAAGGTATTTAAAGGCGTATAATTAGTAATATTTGAAGGAGGTTGTTCCGTGTTGTGATTGGCTGCCGGCCGTGACGTCATCGGTGCCTGGCCGGTGATGTTGACGCCCGCGGCGGTGGTCAGAGTGTGAGTCGCGCTCTGCAACAGCCCCGACGAGAGGGACGGGGCGGCGTGCGTGTGTGTAGCATGAACAGTCATGAGCAGTCTGACACAGTGCTGAGGAATGAGTGTGAAGGAACTGGGGAGCGTGAGTGTGAGGGAGTGATGAGGAGAGAATCGTCGTACCTCAGGCTGCTGGGAGGGAAGGAGGGAGGGGGAAGGGAGGAGAGGAGGGCCTTAGGGTCAGCAAGACAAGCCGCAGCAAGTCTCGATAGTGTGTTAATTTTACGTAGTGCATCTTTTATTATACTAAGGTTGTGTATGTAGCTTATACTTGGTGTTGTCCATGCTTAGCTCGTCCATAAGGCTTCCGGTAATGATGGAACGAGCGATATATCGTGAGCTCGTCAAGGTCCCGCATTGGTGTTTCGAGCCGAGTGTCGTTCCGTGCGGGTCCAAATGAAGCTGCCCGGCGCGTAGTCTCATCAACACACACAAATCCTAACCAAAGCTGTTGAAACACTTACATTCTTCACCTAACGCAATCTTTGAAATACAGCTTTTATTTGTTTCAATATTTTAGTCCAACATGTATTACAGTAGACACTCTCTCTCTCTCTCTCTCTCTCTCTCTCTCTCTCTCTCTCTCTCTCTCTCTCTCTCTCTCTCTCTCTCTCTCTCTCTCTCTCTCTCTCTCTCTCTCTCTCTCTCTCGTGGTTTTCGTTTCTTTTACTTCTGACACCTGTATTCCCGTCTTATTCCTGAGGGTATTCCAGGATTCCACCTAAATATGGCTAACCATTCACCAGGTATTGTAGGTGCTCTGTATTACGCCATCAAACAAGGGACTATATTAAGAGGTTGGTACACTCGCAGCTTGCCCGATTACTTAGGACATGACGATCAGGAACGAAACACTTGAGGGATAAACACACCCATGACAAACCATCAACACTAACCCAGCCTAGAGTAAAAGGGATTAGAAAAAATATAAAGGGAGGACTGCTTTGAGCTTTAACAAGGTAATAATGTGACTAGCGATCTCCCACGCCCTTTGATAATTAACTAGCTTGTCTTTCCCTCCTTATCCTCCCTCCCCCACCCTCAGTCCGTCTTTAATTAACCTCCACCCCCCCCACCATCATTAGCATATCATCTCCTTACCCCCATCTAACTTCACCCCCAGCCAATCCCTTTCCGGTACCCCTTTACTCCTCGATCCCCCCAACTGCTTCCCCCAAACTCCCGCTTCACCCTCCATACTCCCCACCAGTTCGTCCCATTCCTCTCTCCCTCCTTCGCCTCCCCCACTCGCCTGCCGGCTTCCGCTCCTCACCCCTCTCTCCTCCCTCCTCTCTCTCTCTCTCTCTCTCTCTCTCTCTCTCTCTCTCTCTCTCTCTCTCTCTCTCTCTCTCTCTCTCCTGCTCCTCCTGAGCCTTCCTCCTTTCTCCCTCTGTGATGAATGGCCGAGGAAGGGACGGCTCTTAATTAATACGGGATGATAATAATCTGCTGAGGATGAGTATTTTGTTTTGTGTTTTACGGAGCCGTGTTTCTAATTTACCAACACGAGATACGTAAGGTTTAGTTCGCTTGTTAATAGAATAGTTTGTAGTTTCTTTTTAATGGCATAGTTTTCGTATGAATTACTCACTATTTTGGGGATTGTCTTGCCACAGTAGTTGATATTTATGGTCTTGCTCGTTTTACTATTTTTTCCCAGGTTTCATAGTCATTAAAGTGGACAGAATGGGTTTAGTGTGTGTGTGTGTGTGTGTGTGTGTGTGTGTGTGTGTGTGTGTGTGTGTGTGTGTGTGTGTGTGTGTGTGTGTGTGCCGTCAGGTAGATCTGCTTGAATCAGAAAGAGTATTTGCATATATCATAAAACACACGTGGAATAGGTTATTAATGTCAATTTTAGTAATAGTAATGGTAACAGTAATTATAATAATAATAATAATTATTATCAAAGTGCTACAATATGGTGGTACAGCTGCTGTTTCTAGTGGGTGGAAAGTCAATGGAATGATAAAGAGTGGTTGTGGTACTGGTGGTTTAGGTGGTGGGTTAAGTGGTAGTGGCAGTGAAGGCTGGGAGGAGGATGGTGGTACTGGTGATGCTGGAGGAGGTGATGGTACTGGTGTTGATGGTGTGTGTGTGTGGGGGGGGGGGGGGGGTAGTTACGTGTACTGCTGGCGGTGGTGAAGTTATACTAAAAGAACATGAGTGGAGCGAAATAAAGAAAACGTGATAAATGTATCGCCTGAAAAAGATATGCATGATTTGAGACCGACAAAAGTGAAGGAAAATAGCCCCCTGGCGTCACATAATGGAGTAACTAAATGAAAAGAAATACGTGTAGATAAAAGAACCAATGACCAGACCTGACAAAAATCATGAGCCGGAAAAAGAGGGAATAAATGTGAGATTCGAGTAATGAAAGCATATAATAAAACTTAATTTTAAAAAAAGGATGTAATAAAGTTTAGAATTTATAAAAAAACGACGTTGAGTGTAAAATGTACTGGCAGGAGGACTGGCGAGAGGACAGGAGTCGTGGCGGGGAGGGAGGGAGGGAATGGCGGGAGTGTGATGCCGTGATGAATGATTAAGTATTGGATTGATTTCACAGTAATTTGTATATCTGATAATTATTGATGTTCATGTTAGTGTTTGTATTTCATTAGTACTTTCTTACCACTACTTTCTTACCTTTCTTACTACTACCTGCTACAATTACTGCTGCGGTTACGACTTACACAACTGCCACTAGTATTGCAACTACTACTACTACTACTACTACTACTACTACCACCACAACCGCTACTACAAGCATCACCACACCTATCATCACCACCACCATTGCTCACCCAGACTGAAGCACACGATTTGATGCTTGGACTAACCCGTAGATAAACGCCCACCGTGTACTACGTGTGTAAAGGGTCGCGGGGCAGGCCTTCAGAGAGGAAGGAAGAGAATGGGAAGCGGCGCGTGGTGCTTCCTATAAATGTATTAGTGTGACGTGGTGAATAGGACGCCGGTACATTGATTAACGGAATACTAAATGGAAAGAAAAGCAGTACATCGCAGCACTTATGAGTAATACAGAGAAGGGGACTTCAGGTGATTAATGCAGGGATGGGTAATAAGAGGTACTGGAATGGATGACAACGTTCGGTCTGGATTGATCTGGATTTTAGAGGAGCGACGAGGAATACAGGAATAATGATGAAAATATTGATAGTGATAATAAGTTCTGCCTCTTTTATTTTCTCCATCTGTCTTTATCTCGGTCACGTTTTTGTGGTTCTTTCGCTGTATTTTTTTTATATATATATTCCCTAACGCCTGAATTCTCGTCCTGTTCACGTATCTCTAATATTCCAGCGGGAATTCCAGTATTCCAGTTTTGCTGCAACATTCCTGTTGGGTTCTGAAATTCCTGTAGGATATCTGGACTATTTTTATTACCTCGTTCTCCTTCTTTCCTATTCTCTCTCCAGGCTCTTCCTCTCTTCATCGTTTTCTCATTCTCTTCCTAGTCGTTTTTTCTTTTTCTCTTCATTTAATTTTTCTTTCCCCGGTTTTCATTTTTCTCTTATTTTCACTCGTTTTCCTTCTGTCCTCGTCGCTCCGGCCTCCTCTGCATTTTTTTCTCTTCGTTGTCGTTTTTTTTTCTTTTTTCTCTTCATTTTTTGTTTTCTACTATTGTCTTTCATCTCTTACTTTTATCACGTAGTTTTCCGCCTTTCCTTCTCATCCCTCCAGTTTCCTCCTCAGCATTTTCTCTTTCTCTTCGTCATTCATCATTGTTTGTTTTTTCATTGTTTCGTTTTCTTCTCCGACTTTCTTCTCTTTATTTTTATTACATCTTTTTCCTTATTTCCTTTTTTTCTCTCTGGTCAACTTTTCTCCACCATTTTATCCTCGTCATCGTTTTTTTCTAGATTTCTCTTCATTCCGTGTTTTTTCCTCAATATTTCACCTCTTATTTATTTTACTCGTTTTCTTTTTTTCCTTTTCTCCAGTCTCCTCCACTTCACCGTTTTCTCTTTTCTCTTCGTCGTGTTGTTTTTCTTCTCTTCATGTTGCTGTTCCCCGGTTTTCATTAGTTTCTTATTTTTTTACTGTTTTCTTTGTTTTATTCTGTTGCCTTTTTCTATTTTCCATTATTTTTTGTTTTCTCTTGGTTTTCTTTCTTTATTTCGTTATTTTCAGATTTCGTTCTTCCATCTTCTCGTGTTTGTTTTCTTTTAGCCTGTTTATTGTTTTCTTCTCTTCTTCCCCACTTAGTTTTATCAGTTCATCCTTTCATATTCTTTGTAACTTGTTTTTTCTCCTTTCCAACCTTTCATTCATCTTTTTTTTCGTTTTTTACTCCTTTACTCCTTTTCCTCCGCAAATTTTTCTTTTCTCTTGTTTTTTTTTCTTTATTTCATTTTCATTCAGTTTCCTTCCCCATTTTTTTTCCTTATAAATAATTTCCTTTACCTCTCCACGTCTCCTCAGCGATCTTCTTTCTATTTTCTCTCGCACTTTTCCTTTCGCTCTTTGCATGTTTCACTCTCTTCCTTCTTTCTCTCCCTTTCTTCCAATGTTTAACTTTACCCTCTCCTACCTCTCACTCACCCTTTCTTCCTTTCCTTCCTTCCTTCCTTCCATCCTTCTTTCCTCCCCTAGATTTTTTGTCTTCTTGCTGACTATCCCATTTTTTTAAATTCATTTGTATCTTTTATAACCATACAGTCTCTCTCTCTCTCTCTCTCTCTCTCTCTCTCTCTCTCTCTCTCTCTCTCTCTCTCTCTCTCTCTCTCTCTCTCTCTCTCTCTCTCTCTCTCTCTCTCTCTCTCATTACAGATTTTTTTTTTTTCTTATCACAGTTTACCTCCAGTAATTTTTCCTCCCTTCTCTCTTTCCTCCACATTCATGTTCCTGTCATCCCTCGCAGCTTTCCTCCATCCCTATCCAATATAGCTTTTTTTCCCTCCATTTTTCGTGGCCAGGCCCCGGCAATATCTCTCCCTCCCTCATCATCATCCTCTTTTCCTCCTCCTCCCTTCTTCTCTCCATTTCCACACCCCTTTTCCACTTTTGATATTTACCCTTTCTCGCTACCTCTCATCCTTCAGTTTCCTCCAACCCTCCAATTCTTTAATTTCCTCCTGCTCGATCCTTCCCTTTCGTCTCCTTCCTTTCCCTTCTTTATATATTCCCTTATTTAGATATTCTCTTTAGATATTCTCCCTTTCTCTTTCCTCTTTTCCCTCGTTTACCTCCATCTCTTACTTCAATATGACCTTCTTTTATATCCTTTCCTTCTCCCTCCTCCCCTGTTCCTCCATCACCCTCCTTCTCCCTCCTTCCTTCCCTTCCCCTGTTCTCCACTTTGGATATCCTCCCTCTCTCCCTTCCAATCCTTCTTCGTCCTCTTCCAACTCTCCCGTTATCATGGCACTCTCTCCATACCCTTGCCATCTTCCTCCTTTCCTCTTCTTTCTCCATCTTTCTCTCCCTCCTCCTCCTCCCCAAAACCAAAGATAAACACACCCTCTCGTCATGTCTCACCCCCCCTACCCCCCCCTCTCACCTCCCCCTTAGATAATTCTCCGTTTCATTCGTTACGCAGGTAATCTCCCATTTCTTAAGACTAATGTTGCTACTAATTACGCCAGGTGAGCTGCCCTTCCCTTCATCCCCCTCCCATCTCCTTCCTCTCCCTTCCCTTCCTTTCCCTTCCCTTCCCTTCCCTTTCCTTTCCTATCCTTTCCTTTCCTTTCCTTTCCTTCCCTTCCCTTCCCTACCCGTCTTCCTCCTTCCCTCCTCTTCCCTCTTTTCCCTTCCATTTCCTTCTTTTCCCTTCCCTTCCCTTCCCTACCTGTCTTCCTCTTTCCCTCCTCTTCCCTCTTTTCCCTTCCATTTCCTTTTTTTTCCCTTCCATTCTCTTCCTTTCCCTTCCTTTCCCTTCATTCCCTCCCTTATGTACATTACTACAAAATAACACTGTAACGAACAAAAAAATAATTCTTATAGGTGATTTAAATATAAATTTGCTGGAACATACTACCCATACCCCAACTAACAATTTTCTTGCAACCCTCCAAACAATGAATTTCTTCCCACACATTTCAAGACCAACACGTTTTCCAGACAGCTTCAATCTAGGTGAACCGTCTCTACTTGATCATATTTTTACAAATTTTTTCAACACTTTCTCATCTGGTATAATCCATTACCCAATATCGGACCATCTACCAATTTTCCTTAACGTTAAAGTTCCCTCTAAATCTAAGAATCTGCATAAAATTGAGTTTAGGGTAATAAATCAAACAAATAAACAAGAATTTGCTCAAAAAATCAATATGATCAATTGGAATGCTCTCCTTAATGAGCACGATGTCAATGACAACTGTAAAATTTTCTTAGACAATATTAAAAAAGCTTTTAGTGATTGTTTTCCACTTAAATCTAAATTAATAACTGAAAAAAGATTAAACAATCCCTGGATATCGCAGGCAGTACTAAACTCTATAAGGACAAAAAATTATCTATTTAAGGACTATAAAATTGGTGCTGTCACTGAGGCTCAATACAAACAATACCGTAACATCCTAAATAATACTATAAGACAAGCTAAAAAATCTTACTATATGGCTCAATTCACTAATTTTAAAAATAACACCCGTAAAATATGGCGAACAATCCACCAACTTTCTAATCATGACCATAAGAAGAGTTCCACAAATAACATAATCTGTAATGGTAAAAAACTCTCTGAACCTTTACAAATTGCACAAGCTTTTAATGAATTTTACACAAATGTTGCGCCTAAAATAGATCACAGTCTACCACCTTCCACCACAGACCCTCTCAGCTTTCTTCAAGGTGACTTTCCTCATTCAATGACAATTCCTATAATTATCCCCCAAGATGTAATTACTGTAATTAATTCCCTTAAAAACAAAAAAGTGCAATGTGCATGAAATCCCAGTATCTGTATTAAAAACCAGCAAAAACCAACTTGCAATACCCTTGTCCATACTCTTTAATAATTCTATCAAGCCTCGGAGTCCCCGACTGGGGGGGGGACCACAAATTCCCCCAGGGAGGACTCCCCTTCTGGCTGCCGACCCGAGAGGTGTCTTGATAACTCCTCGAACCTCTTTCTTCTCAATTTCTGCAACATTCGCGGTCTTCGCTCTAATTTTCATTCTGTGGAACATCATCTCTCCTCCTCTAAACCTCACCTTCTCTTCCTTACCGAAACACAGGTTTCTGAGGCTACTGACAGCAATCTCTACTCTGTTCCTTCCTACTATCTCTATCCTAAATTTCAATCCAAAGCTGGATGTTGCGCCTACGTGCGCAACGACATCACTTGCTCTCGTGCCCACGACCTTGACTCTTCTGAATTTTCCACCATCTGGTTAAGACTTCACTGTCATTCTATTACTAAATACATCTGTGCTGTTTATCTTTCACCTAACTCTACCAACTATGTAAAATTCTTTGACTATTTGAATTCTAAAGTGGAGCACATCTTGACCCACTCTCCCTTCGCTGAAATCTCCATCCTAGGAGATTTCAATGTTCACCACCAGCTTTGGCTTTCATCCTCTTTCACTGACCATCCTGGTGAACAAGCCTACAACTTTGCTATCCTCAACGACCTAGAGCAGTTGGTCCAGCACCCTACACGTATTCCCGACCGTCTTGGAGACCGGCCCAACATTCTAGACCTCTTCCTTACCTCAAACCCTTCTGCTTATTCTGTCAAACTGTTCTCTCCGTTGGGCTCCTCCGATCACAATCTTATTTCTGCATCCTGTCCCATCGCTCCTGTACACCCTCTGGACCCACCGAAGAGGCGATGCTTCTGGCATTTTGCTTCAGCTCGGTGGGACGACCTGAGGATGTACTTTTCCGATTTCTGTGGAATGATTATTGCTTCCAGGATAGAGAACCCTCTGTGTGTGCTCAGCGCATCACAGAGGTGATTGTCTCTGGAATGGAGGCATACATTCCTCGTTCTTTCTCTACTCCTCACGCAAAAAAGCCTTGGTTTAATCACGCTTGTTCTCGTGCTGTCAATGATAGAGAGGTAGCTCACAAAAGGTACCAGAGCCTTCAAACTAATGCTAATTATGAACTTTACATTTCTGCCCGAAATCGTGCCAAATCTATTCTCCGACTAACCAAAAATTCTTTCATTGATAGAAAATGTCAAAACCTTGCTTTCTCTAACTCATCCCGTGACTTCCGGCATCTAGCCAAAAGCCTCTCCTCCAACTTCACATCTTCATCTTTCCCTCCACTCCTCAGTCCTGACGGCAACACTGCCGTCTCATCTATCTCTAAGGCTGAACTCTTCTCTCAAACTTTTTCTAAAAACTCCACTCTGGACGATTCTGGGCATAATCCTCCTACTCATCCCCCCTCTGACTCCTTTATGCCTGTTATAAAGATTCTTCAAAATGATGTTTTCTATGCCCTCTCTGGCCTCAATCCTCAGAAGGCTTATGGACCTGATGGAGTGCCTCCTATTGTCCTTAAAAACTGTGCCTCCGTGCTGTCACCCTGCCTGGTCAAACTCTTTCGCCTCTGCCTGTCAACATCTACCTTTCCTTCTTGCTGGAAGTATGCCTTCATACAGCCTGTACCTAAGAAGGGTGACCGCTCCAATCCCTCAAACTACCGTCCTATTGCTTTACTTTCTTGTCTATCTAAAGCTTTTGAATCAATCCTTAACCGGAAGATTCAAAAGCACCTTTCCACTTCTGACCTTCTATCTGATCGCCAGTATGGGTTCCGCAAGGGGCGTTCTACTGGTGATCTCCTAGCCTTCTTAACTGACTCTTGGTCATCCTCTCTTAGCCGTTTCGGTGAAACTTTTGCTATTGCGCTGGACATATGAAAAGCTTTTGATAGGGTCTGGCACAAATCTTTGCTTTCAAAACTACCCTCCTACGGTTTCTATCCTTCTCTCTGTACCTTTATCTCCAGTTTCCTTTCTGACCGTTCTATTTCTGCCGTGGTAGACGGTCACTGTTCTTCTCCTAAATCTATTAACAGTGGTGTCCCACAGGGTTCTGTCCTATCTCCCACTCTTTTCTGTTGTTCATTGATGATCTTCTTTCCAAAACGAACTGTCCTATCCATTCCTACGCCGATGATTCCACTCTGCATTATTCAACTTCTTTTAATAGAAGACCCACCCTTCAGGAACTTAACGACTCAAGGCTGGAGACTGCAGAACGCTTAGCCTCAGACCTTACTATTATTTCCGATTGGGGCAAGAAGAACCTGGTGTCCTTCAACGCCTCAAAAACACAGTTTCTCCACCTATCCACTCGACACAATCTTCCAAACAACTATCCCCTATTCTTTGACAACACCCAGCTATCACCTTCCTCAACACTAAACATTCTCGGTCTATCCTTAACTCAAAATCTCAACTGGAAACTTCATATCTCATCTCTTACTAAATCAGCTTCCTCGAGGCTGGGCGTTTTGTACCGTCTCCGCCAGTTCTTCTCCCCTGCACAGTTGCTGTCCATATACAGGGGCCTTGTCCGCCCTCGTATGGAGTATGCATCTCATGTGTGGGGGGGCTCCACTCACACAGCTCTTCTGGACAGAGTGGAGGCTAAGGCTCTTCGTCTCATCAGCTCTCCTCCTCATACTGATAGTCTTCTACCTCTTAAATTCCGCCGCAATGTTGCCTCTCTTTCTATCTTCTATCGATATTTTCACGCTGACTGCTCTTCTGAACTTGCTAACTGCATGCCTCCCCCCCTCCCGCGGCCATGCTGCACTCGACTTTCTACTCATGCTCATCCCTATACTGTCCAAACCCCTTATGCAAGAGTTAACCAGCATCTTCACTCTTTCATCCCTCACGCTAGTAAACTCTGGAACAATCTTCCTTCATCTGTATTTCCTCCTGCCTACGACTTAAACTCCTTCAAGAGGAGGGTATCAGGACACCTCTCCTCCCGAAACTGACCTATCTTTCGGCCACCTCTTTGGATTCTTTTTAGGAGCAGTGAGTAGCGGGCTTTTTTTTATTAATGTTTGCTTTTTTTGTGCCCTTGAACTGTCTCCTTTGCTGTAAAAAAAAAAAAAAAAAAAAAGGTAAATTTCCTCAACTCCTAAAACATGCAACTGTTGTCCCCATCCATAAGAAAGGTCCCAAAGATGAACTAAGTAATTATAGACCAATATCCTTACTAAATGTTTTTTCTAAGATCTTTGAAAAAGTAATGAAAAAATTCCTCATAAATTTTCTTGAAACTAAAAACATACTTAATCCAAGTCAGTTTGGTTTTCGTCGTGGTCTAAACACTTTTGATGCCTTGAGAACTTATTCAGAAGAAATCTATAAAACTTTAGATAATAAACAGTCATTATTAAGCATCTTTGTTGACTTCACCAAAGCTTTTGATACAGTCAGACACGATATATTATTACGTAAGTTGTATTACTATGGAATTAGAGGTATTATTCATGACTGGTTTCAGGATTACTTGTCCCACAGAACTCAATCAACCAAATTCCACACTTGTCTATCTGCATCTCTACCTATTCAATACGGTGTTCCACAGGGCAGTGTCTTGGGTCCAATCCTGTTTCTCTTATATATAAATGATATTACTTACATATTTACAAACCTTAAAACAATCCTTTTCGCAGATGACTCAACCTTAAATATTACTGGTGAAAATCCTACTGACATGATACATATAGCAAATACTGACCTACAAACCTTTCATAAATGGTGTCTGAGTAATAGATTAACAGTGAACTTAAACAAAACATTTTATATGCTGTTTACTAATAAGTCACCATCAATGCTTCCGTCCCTATTTTTTTCCCAAGACATTATAAGCAGAACTAATAAACATACATTATTAGGAATAACGTATGATGATACCATGACCTTTAAGCATCACGTAACAAACCAAATCCTTAAATTATCCAGGCTAGTATCTCTGTTATATCAAATTAAAGAATTAATGCCCATTGATGTTTTGAAAATGTTATATAACGCACATGTCTTACCACACTTGTATTACTGTACGCCTATCTGGTGCAACACCTACCCCACACACCTGTTACCTCTGTTTAGACTTCAAAAGAAAATAATAAGAATTATTACAAACAGTGACTACTTTGCCCACACACAACCTCTCTTTAAAGAAACAAATTCCTTAACTTTTTGACATAAATAAGCTACAAATTGGGATTTACATGTATAAAAAGATCAAAAGTGAAACCTCCGTGTCTTTACAGTCACAACATACCTATTTCACCCGTACTCATGAAAATTTACGTACACCTGCCCATAATTTAACACTTTTTCAACACTCACATTCTTATTCAGGACCTAAAACCTGGAATTCTATTCCTAATAATATTAAAGCTCTAAATTCAATACATTCCTTTAAAAAACAATTTAAAAAGCATATTCTTCTCAATTATAATTATTAAGTCCATGTATCATCTGTCAGAGTGTGTCCTCAGCTTAATCAATTATTACCTTATACTATTATTATTGTATTAATACTATTACTACTTACATTATCAGTTACAGTACTACCATATTATTTTTATAAATCAATTACAATTTTTGTACTAATGATATTGTGTTAATATTATCACTTTAATTATTATTTACACTACTATTATTTTATAATTATCACAATGTTAATCATTATTATTATTTCTATAACTATTATTATTATTATTATTATTATTATTATTATTATTATTATTATTATTATTATTATTATTATTATTATTATTATTATTATTATTATTATTATTATTATTATTATTATTATTATATATTATATATATATATATATATATATATATATATATATATATATATATATATATATATATATATATATATATATATATATATATATATATATATATATATATATATATATATATATATATATATATATATATATATATATATATATATATATATATATATATATATATATATATATATATATATATATATATATATATATATATATATATATATATATATATATATATATATATATATATATATATATATATATATATATATATATATATATATATATATATATATATATATATATATATATATATATTTTTTTTTTCTTTTCTTATTGCACTATTGATTAAGTCCGGCACCTAAGTTTCCAGTACTGCCCAAAAAGCATACAGCTTTAAATGGGCTCCCTGCACTAGTAAATTATTGTAAATACATAATTGTATAAAAAAGGGATAATAAAATGTTTCAAATGTTTTCAAATGTTTCCCTTTCCCTCCCCGTCCTTTCCTTTTCATTCCCGTCCCCTCCTTTTCCTTCCATTTCCATACTTTCCCTTCTTTTCCCTCCATTATCCTTCCCTTCACATTCATTCCCCTCCTTTCCCTTTCCTTCTTTTCCATTCCTTTCCTTTTCATTCCCTACTTTTATCTTCCCTTCCCTTCCCTTCTTTTCCCTCCTTTACCCTTCTCTTCCCTTCCCTCCATTTCTCTTCCCTTCCCTTTCCCCTCTCTCCTTTCCTTGCCTTCCCCTCCACCTTTCTAACCTTACCTGCCTCCACTCCCCCCTTCCCCATACTGACCTGTTTGTGACACCCTTCCTCCCATCCCCCCTCTCCCTTCAACCCATTTCTCCCTCATTGTATATTTACGTTTTTCTCCTTGGAAGTCCGAATTACCGTACCTTTTTACATTATACGCCTTTCATTCACATTTTTTACCTGCACGGCCACGGTTTCCTGAGGAGTACAATACAGGCAGACTTTACGCCCTAATTACTTTTTCCTCACGCCCAAGGTCAACATCATTTTATCTAACCTTCGTACCATCTTTTTTTGGTCCGTAACTCTCGCTCATTTCCGTTTATTTTCCCCCTCCGTGCAGCGCTGCGCGCCGGTGTTCTCCTCATGTGTGACTCGTGCTGCGCTGTTTGGTCTGGCTTAACTTGTTCCGTTAAGTCTGCGTGTGTGTGTTTTATTTTTAGACTTTACCGGAACATGTTGTGGCCGGGACGAGTTTATGCTTTCTCTAGTGTTTTTGTTTTGTGTGTGTGTGTGTGTGTGTGTAATTCACCGACGTCCTGATCACTAACTGGACACGTCGTCGCCAGCAGGTACCCTTCCGATTAGAGCAAGGCTCATTATATTATTGTCGATTTCTGGGTACTGCTGAGACCTTCACACACCATCCTCCTTGCACAAGGGGGGACAGTAACTGCTCTTTACCAGCGGAAAATCCTGGCCTGAGCAGGGCTCGAACCTCCCCCAGCCAAGCCGCGAAGCGTGGCCGCGCAGAGCTTTAACCACTGAACTATCGGAGCGGTGTGTGTGTGTGTGTGTGTGTGTGTGTGTGTGTGTGTGTGTGTGTGTGTGTGTGTTTATCTATCGGTATTTTGTGTTTTCTGTTTGCATCTTTGCTGTATATTCGTGGATCTGTGCTTCACTGCTTTTAACTTGAATTTTGTTTCTTTTTGTGTTCTGAGTGTATGTATTAATTGTCATTTTGTGTGTATTTGTGTTTCTTTATGATTTTTTGTGTCATTCTGTCTCCCTTTGTTTTGTTTTTAACCATGAACAAAAAACTCCACAAATATGTCATATTATTACAAAAGTACAACATTAAAGTAGGCGTGTGTTGGCGAGACAATATTAAATAGTCAGAAAGTTCTACACCAAAGATTTTTAGTTGCATTTTTCTTTTCTTTTACAGGAGAAAGGTGGGTTGTGTGTGTCTTCAAGTCGTCGCGTCATGTACGTAAGTGTTGAATGTGTGTATGTGGTGTGTGTGTGTGTGTGTGTGTGTGTGTGTGTGTGTGTGTGTGTGTGTGTGTGTGTTTAAAGATTGATGGCATGACACAATCAGCAACCACGTCAAAAGGAATATCTGGGAAACTAAACTAAACAATCGGTAAAGAAAACGAAACTTTAGCAACATTTCCCCGCTGTTTCACGCACCGTCACAATGCATCCATCAGCTCCACCTCTTCCTCCACTGCCACCCAAACAACACACGCGTCTCTTCCTCCACCTCCTCCATCACTTCCTTCTTTTCTTTCACTTCCACCGCCACTCAACCACAACCTCCATCTCTTCCACCACCTCCCCTACCACATCACTTCCACCTAGCCACCATATTCTTCTCTCCCTCCACCTCCTCCACTACTTCCATTTATTCCTCCACTTTACCCACCACCCAATCACCACCTATTTTCATTCTTCCACTTTCTCCATCATCACCACCCCCATCTCTTAAAATTCCCTCTCCTCCACCCTTTCACATGGTCACCCAGCCGAGAGACGGGTGACAGTGTATCAGATGGGTGGGAAAGTGGATGACTTGGGTGTGTGTGAAGCGGGTGACGGGAGAATGGGTGGGGAATGTAAGTGAGTCGGAGGTGGATGACTAGTTAGTGGGTGAGGGGGTTAGGTTTGTGAGAATGTGTGGATGGGTGAGGTGAATGGGAAAATGAATTAATGGGTGAGAAAGTAGGGAGACATGGAAGGCTGGGAGGAAGGGGGTGAAGGGACAGGGGAAGGGGAGCAGTGATCGTGGGAGGTGCTCGTTTTCATTGTTGTTGATAAATGACGTGTGGATGCAGTTTCACTGGGCCCGTGCTGAGAGAGAGAGAGAGAGAGAGAGAGAGAGAGAGAGAGAGAGAGAGAGAGAGAGAGAGAGAGAGAGAGAGAGAGAGAGAGAGAGAGAATTATGTATCACTCCATCACAAAAGACATAAAGAGTACTATCCAAGACACCTTTTTCTTTCTTCTGTTTACTCACGAGAGAAATAAAACAGAATTAAAAAAAAAACCGGAATAAGGAAGTAGATGTGTTTCGAAGGGGTGACTCTAGTGGACTCCGGGGCACACTTTACGTCGTCTGCTTCACCGCTACACTATCTATATCCATTATCATATTCCCCTCCTCTTAACTTACGAGAAGCGTGTGAGAAAATTAAATTGCCTGATGCCCCACAGGTCCCTGTTGAAGTGTGTTGTTACTTCTGAAGGAGGCGGTGGGAAGTGGAGGAGGAGGAGGAGGAAGCTGTGTAGGAGGGTGATAAGGTGTGTGGGTATTATTCTATTGTTATAATGATAAGCTACCAAAGCTTCCCTCCAGGGTGCAGATACAACAAGTTGAACCACACAAAATACCAAAAGGTACTGGAGAAAAGCAAAGGCAACGGATAGTTAAGAAACTGGCCAGTCAGAGATAAAAAGAAGGAAAAATAAAATTACTGTTTTAAAAAGAGATTCACACGAGACTTAAATGTAGAAATGTTTGCAGAAAGGTCAATCTCACTGGGTAACTGATTCCATAGATTTGTCAACGACGGAAGAAAACATCGTGCGAATTGTGTCGTATAAAAATTCGTAGGATTAAAAGCAAGATCGTTTTGACCAAGATCTACAGTACCAGGTCTCCTCACTTCCGACGTATTTTCGCAAATGCTGGCGCACTGACGTCACCAGGATGTTCGAGGGTAGGTTCAGCGGGGCCGATGGGATCAGTCGCTCCTCCAACCTCCGTGTAGTAACAGCTAGCTGGCAGTCGCTCTCAGTTTCTCTCTCACACACACACACACACACACACACACACACACACACACACACGTAAGCTAGTAAATAAGAATGGAGTGGAGGATATCTACTCATAGCCATTGACAAGGCACATTATAAGAATCACATAGAGAAAAAAAATATGAAGTAGGGAGATATTTAAAATAGTATAGCTTTTATGCGTACATTTGAATTTGTAGGTGAGTACACACACACCACACACACAATACTACTACTACTAATGACAGCATCAACATCTGGGGGCAAATATGGGGTATTCTTGAGAGAGAGAGAGAGAGAGAGAGGGCGCTGCAGAGAGAGAGAGAGGGCGCTGCAGAGAGAGAGAGAGAGAGAGAGAGAGAGAGAGAGAGAGAGAGAGAGAGAGAGAGAGAGAGAGAGAGAGAGAGAGAGAGAGAGAGAGAGAGAGACAATAGAGAACGGGGAAATAGAATAGTATCCTGTCTTCCTCACTGTCTCACAGCCAGCTGACGTCACAGGCTGCGCAGTGGAGGTAAAGTGAGGAGACCTGATACTATAGATCTTGGTTTTGACTAAGAGCAAACCTCGTGACCCGGGCAGGTGTAAAAGGATCAGGCAAAGCATTGTGTAAGGGATGCCGATTATTCTTAAAAACTTTAAATAACACACACACCAACTTGACGCCGATGATCAAGATCAAGAACAAGTGCCGGAGAAATAAGTTTATTTGAATTGATTGCTCTGTCAAGTAACTTTAAATGGCAACTGGCAGCAGACATCCAAACAGGAGCACAATATTCAAAGTGGGGCAAAATGAATACATAAAATGATTTGATTACAGTTGAGTCACAAGCAAATGTTTTGAAGCACTTACGAAGTAAGCCTGTCTTCTGTGCAATAGTGGAAGACATGGAACGTTAGTGCTTCTCAAATGTCAGTTTATAATCAAGAGTGACTCCAACTAGAAATATCCTTAATCTGTTCACCAAAAATATGCAAACAAGGATGAGGTGGATTCAAGGTACGGGATCTGCTGATGGTAATGGGATGGTTACTGGTTGGGCACTGGTGGTTAGGGATAAGTGGAATATGGAAGAAAAGAGAACGAGGAAAAAAGACGAAACGGTAGTAATAGAATTTGGGATTTTGGTAAGAGGGGGAAAAGGAGGAGGAGGAAGTGTGAGATCAGCGAAAGAGATTACAAGAAATTCAACTGGGAACAAGCAAATCTGAAGGAGAAAATGGAGGAGGAGGAAGATGAGCGAACTTAGAAGCGGGAGAAACAAGCAGAGAAGGAGATAGACACCATGCAAAGCGGAAGGAGTGGAGGAGGAGGAGGAGGAGGAGGAGGAGAAGGATGTATAGATGGAGGAGGAGGAGAAGGAGGAGGAGGAGGAGGAGGAGGAGGAGGAGGAGGAGGAGGAGGAGGAGGAGAAGGATGTATAGATGGAGGAGGAGGAGAAGGAGGAGGATGAGGAGGAAACATGGAAACATGGACGAGCAGGTAGCAGAAAGCCTGTTGGCTCATTGCGAGGCTGCCTGCTTTCAGTGATTTAATCAATCCGTCACCCTGCCTGGTCAAACTCTTTCGCCTCTGCCTGTCAACATCTACCTTTCCTTCCTACTGGAAGTATGCCTTCATACAGCCTGTGCCTAAGAAGGGTGACCGTTCCAATCCCTCAAACTACCGTCCTATAGCTTTACTTTCTTGTCTATCTAAAGCTTTTGAATCAATCCTTAACCGGAAGATTCAAAAGCACCTTTCCACTTCTGACCTTCTATCTGATCGCCAGTATGGGTTCCGCAAGGGGCGTTCTACTGGTGATCTCCTTGCCTTCCTAACTGACCCTTGGTTATCCTCTCTTAGCCGTTTCGGTGAAACCTTTGCTATTGCGCTGGACATATCAAAAGCTTTTGATAGGGTCTGGCACAAATCTTTGCTTTCCAAACTACCCTCCTACGGTTTCTATCCTTCTCTCTGTACCTTTATCTCTAGTTTCCTTTCTGACCGATCTATTTCTGCTGTGATAGACGGTCACTGTTCTTCCCCTAAACCTATTAACAGTGGTGTCCCACAGGGTTCTGTCCTATCTCCCACTCTCTTTCTGTTGTTCATTGATGATCTTCTTTCCAAAACGAACTGTCCTATCCATTCCTACGCCGATGATTCCACTCTGCATTACTCAACTTCTTTCAATAGAAGACCCACCCTACAGGAATTTAACGACTCAAGACTGGAGGCAACAGAACGCTTAGCCTCAGACATTACTATTATTTCCGATTGGGGCAAGAGGAACCTGGTGTCCTTCAACGCCTCAAAAACACAGTTACTCCACCTATCCACTCGACACAATCTTCCAAACAACTATCCCCTATTATTTGACAACACTCAGCTATCACCTTCTTCAACACTAAACATCCTCGGTCTATCCTTAACTCAAAATCTCAACCTCGAAACTTCATATCTCATCTCTTACTAAATCAGCTTCCTCAAGGCTGGGCGTTCTTTACCGTCTCCGCCAGTTCTTCTTCCCCGCACAGCTGCTATCCATTTACAGGAGCCTTGTCCGCCCTCGTATGGAGTATGCATCTCACACAGCTCTCCTTTACAGAGTGGAGTCTAAGTCTCTTCGTTTCATCAGCTCTCCTCCTCATACTGATAGTCTTCTACCTCTCAAATTCCGCCGCCATGTTGCCTCTCTTTCTATCTTCTATCGTTATTTTCACGCTGACTGCTCTTCTGAACTTGCTAACTGCATGCCTCCCCCCCTCCCGCTGCCCCGCTGCACACGACTTTCTACTCATGCTCATCCCTATACTGTCCAAACCCCTTATGCAAGAGTCAACCAGCATCTTCACTCTTTCATCCCTCATGCTGGTAAACTCTGGAACTATCTTCCTTCATCTGTATTTCCTCCTGCCTACGACTTGAACTCTTTCAAGAGGAGGGTTTCAGGATACCTCTCCTCCCGAAATTGACCTCTCTTTTTTTGGACACCCCTTTGACCTCTATTCAGGAGCACTTAGTAGCGGGCTTTTTTATATTTTTCTTTGCGCCCTTGAACTGTTTCCTTAGTTTAAAAAAAAAATTCAAAACCATAATTCGTCCTCTTCAGTTCGTTCTTCCTTCCTTCCTAATCCTTACCACCTACCTTCCTTCCTTCCTTCCTCCCCCATACCACCCACCTTCCTTCCTTCCCTTTCTCTTTCTTTTTCCCTTCTTCGGTTCAGTCCAATCCTGGCGTATAGATGAAAGGAAGAAAAATAAGAAAGCATGGGTGAATGGAAGGGATAATTGAGTAAGAAAAAAAATTAGGGAAGGAAAAGAAGATCAAGAAAAATAATAGGAGGAAAGAAGTTTAGGTCGTGCGTGTGTGGGCGTGACAAGGGCGTGGGGTGCCAGGCTGTTGTGCTGCTCCCCCTCGGCGCTGGTCAGCGGCGTGGTGAGGCCTGACAGCCAGACGTGAAGCTCTTAAGGGAAAGGTTTTCCCCGCTACCTCGTCTCAAATTGTGACCTCGATCTGTCTTACTTCATGTCCGTGTTTTGTTTTTCTTTATTTTCTTTTTGCTACATTTTTCTTTGTTTTTTGTCCGTTTTTCGTTTTCTATTTCCTTAATTTTCTACTTTTTTTTTTGTTTCGTCTGAACTGCTTCATTTTTTCTATTTATTTCATCGTCAGTTTATTCCCCCTCCTTCCCTCTCCGCTCCCCCTTCCTCCCATTCGCCTGACAGCCTCCCCGGAAGGTCCATCAGGTAAAGCCGCCTCCCCACGCTGCCTTGATCTCCACATTTGTTCTCCACACTGTTAGCGGATTTAGTCTCCTTGCTGGTCTCCACTCATCTCCCAGGGTCTTAATACCTCCACTCTACATGTACTTGTAAGCAGCGTCCTTGTATCCTCCACCTCTCAAGGTCCACTAATTTACTATCTTATAATGTTCCTTAATTTTAGCTTATCTTTACAGCGTCTTTGTATTCTCCACCTCACAACTCCCCTAACTATCCATCTCTTACCTTGCCTTACCTTACCTTACATTACCTTACCTTTTCTTACCCTATCTTACCTTCCTTACCTATTTCCACTCGTCATTCTTCACTAACCTTTTTTTCTCGCATCCTCCTCCTCCACCTGCCTGTCCTCACCCACCTCTGCCTCCCTCTTCTTGCTTCCTCCCGTCTTTTTCCTCCTCCTGCTATCTCCACTGCCCACTTTTCTTCTATCTGTCTTCTGTTTACTTTCCCTTCTCTTTTCCTTCATCAGTTTCCTTCTACCATTATCCTTCTACCACACTCAATTCTTCCCTTGCTACCACCTTCAACCATCCAGCCTCCTCCTCCTCCTCCTCCTCCTCCTCCTCCTCCATCAATATCCACCAAACAGAACTTCATCCCTCCACCATTTACACCACTATGTTACTGATTACGTACCTGTCTTTCAGAATCTTAGTCCAACCAGTACCCTTCTGCTAGTCTCCTATTACCCTCATCATCATCATCATCACCCACTTATCCACTCCCCCGGGGTCAGGGTACACACTATTACTGCGGAATAATCCACAAGACCCAAATTATTATCGGACTCACCCTGTCTAATTAAAGTGTGTGTGTGTCTGTGTGTGTGTGTGTGTGTGTGTGTGTGTGTGTGTGTTGCTCCCGCCCAGACACACCAGTTTATTTTTACATACAGTGTCACTGTATGTTGTGTTAAGAGAGAGAGAGAGAGAGAGAGAGAGAGAGAGAGAGAGAGAGAGAGAGAGAGAGAGAGAGAGAGAGAGAGAGAGAGAGAGAGAGAGAGAGAGAGAGAGAGAGAGAGCTGTGCCGCTGCAGTAAATACAACGTTTAATTAATGTTATATATAATGTAAACACACACACACACACACACACACACACACACACACACACACACACACACACACACACACACACACACACACACACACACACACACACACACACACACACACACACACACACACACACACACACACACACACACACACAGACACTAATTACCACATCCCTATTGTCCTATTAACGCCACTCCATCCGTCTCGAGGTGCAGGTGTTTAATTAGACAGGTGTACAGGCTCGAGTACGAACAGATAAAGCCCCTGTCACACTGAATTTACGATCTAACAACGACAATCGGCGACCTGCGATTCGTGGGAGGTCGCACATGGTCGCGCTTGCGAGCGTCATGTGTCTCCGTCCGCCGTATGACCGATAAGGTCGGCTGCAGGTTTTTGGTGCTGCACCAAAGTGTGACTGACGCACCGAACAGCAGATAATTTACATGATAAAATCTACAGCCTATCACGGTTCTGCAGCATCCTTTGAAAACAGTTGAAATGACATGTAAAAGAAAGTTGAGTCAGTTTAAGCTGGTACAAGAGAAAGAGCTGGCAATGGGCACCTCTAGAGGAAGTGAGTCGACAGAGGAAAGAGACCGAAGGAAAGCTGCAAAAAAGATGAACTATTTAAACAGACACAAGCTAGAACGAAACATGTCAAACTTCATATGCTGCGGTTTCATTAGATATACATGACAGTTACGAGAAAGGAGTAGAAATATCAAACGGGTGAATGTATAGGAAGACAGCGTGAAAGAGAGCGGGAGAGTAACCGTAAGGATATATAGATATAATGACAAATAAATATAATGTGAGATAAGTAGATGATTTTTTAATAGGAGGAAAAGAAGAAAAAGGTCAGTAGATATTGACTGAAGAAAATACTTACCTATACACACAGCTGAAAGATAAACGATTATGAACATGACGTAGAATCACTTGCATCGTTTGTGGCTTTAAAAAAATAAAGGAAGGAAAAAAGCTGTCACTAATTAAAGGAAGGATAAAAGTAAGAGTAAAAGTAAAAGCTAAAAAAAGTAATATTAAAGGAAAAAGTAAAACAATAAAAATTGAAATAAGTTAAAAAAATTGGAAGAGACTTTGTTACTGTAGATAGAAAAGACAAAGTAAAAAAGTGATAAAGGAAGAAAAAAACCCTCACTATAAAAATCAAAGAAAGAGAAGCTAACCAGCCAGCGGTGGCCTTTGTCCCGCGATGCTGCAGCCCAAGAAAGGAATTTGTGTTGCTTAATTGAATTAGTGGCCGACCCTGCTACCCCTCCTGCTCCTCCTCTTCCTCTACCTCCTCCTCCTCCTCCTGCTCTTTTTTTCTTTCTTTTCTTCCCTCACTACCACCCTCCACATCCCTCTTGTTCTTCTCTGCTCTTACATCCCCTTCACTCCACCTCACCTCCCCTTCCACCACGCTCTCTATCATTCTTCTCGCTTTTTCCTCTCACTAACCGTCTCCACCTCCCTTCCTCTGTTCGCTTTCCCTCCACTTTACCACCCTTCCTCCCACGTCCTCTTCCCCCATTCCTCCTCCTTCTCCTATCGCTGTCTCCTCACACCTTCCTGCCCCTCCCCTCCAACCAGTGATGTCCACCCCCCACATCCCCCTATTACCAGTCTCCAACCATTTCCACTCACAACACCCCTCCTACGCCCTCTTCCCTCTCCCCCCATAACGGACCTCCTGACAGCCTCGTTAGATCAAGGTTGAGTTATCGGTGTATTTTTACCTCTGAGTTTTCTGTTTTGTTTGTTTATTTATTTTTGTTTTTTGTTAAGTATGACTGATATTTTTTTTTCTATGACTTGGCTTATGTGTTATTTCCTCTCTGTTTTGTTCTTGTGCTCTGTGACTGTCTTGTTTGTTTGTTGCCTAATTCAGTTTTTTGCAAGATAGATTGTCGCTTCTTCTTCTTGGTGAAGTTGTTTATGTTGTTATTTCGTGTGCAGCATTTCTCACACTTACAGGTGTGTTAATAATCACTCCCGGTAAATATTTTCATCACATTTACTTAAATTTGGGAAGAACAGGTTGTCCTTAATTTTCCAAACATTTATTACACAGTTAGCACACAGAGTCGATCTTGAATGGTTTCGAACAAAGTTACGGTAAATAAAACATATTGTTCGCAATATCCTGTTTTATGTAAAGGAAATAATACGTATTTGTAATGTAAAGAAAACGGAACTGATAGTAAAGAATGTAAAGATAAGATTATTGGGAACATAACACAAGTAATCCACGAGTCCTGTAGGGCCTTGCAAGGCCACAGCAAAAAAAAATCAGGCACAGGCATTGTGATATAACGCAAACAACTCTTACAATGACATATCAGCTGACTGTGTAGGACTTGAGTGTTGCCGAGCACGGGTGTGGTGCTGTCCACGTTCACGAATCCTCCAACATTGTGATGTAACACAAACAACTCTTACAGACACACCCTTTTCCCCGGGGAATTGACCTGACTGCGACCTCACAGCAGCTGTTGGTTTGTTTTCCTAGATACACATTTTTGACCTGACGACCTCACCGCAGCTGCGTACTTTGTTATCGTCTTAACGCGCCTAATTGTTTCCGTCTTGCCTCGCCCATATCTTCACCATGACGTCCCTCAAGCGTTGTTCTGGGTGTGGCCTTCGCATGGCCAAGCAGTACTTTCTTTCCAAGGACGTTTGTAGGTTCTGCGTTAAGACTCAGAAGGATGATCAGAGGATCATAGAGTTAGAGAATAGGGTTACGACTCTCGCCGCCCAGGTACACTTACTGGTTAGTGCAGCAGCAACAAGCCCCGCCTCCTCCTCCTCCCCTTCCTCTTCCTCTTCTTCCTCGTCCTCCTCCCCTCTAGTATTGTCTTCACCCACACAGCAGCCCCTCCCATCCTCCTCCTCCTCCTCCTCGACCATCTCCGATCTCCCCGCTTCCCACCCCTCCTTCTCCTCTTCTTCCTCCTCTTCCTCCTCCTCCTCCTCCTCCTCCTCCTCCTCCTCCTCCTCGCCTTCCTCTTCCGTCCCCCCTCTCCCCTCTCCCCGCCCACCCTCCTCCTCCTCCTCTCCCTCTTTCTCCTCCTTGTCCTCCGCCTCTTCGCTCGTCCCTCCCTCCCACACCTGTCCTTCACCTTCCCCTTCCCCCTCTTCCTCCTCCCTCTCCTCGTCCGTCCCTCCCTCCCCCACCTCACTCTCCCTTTCACCTCCTCCTCCTTCCTCCTCCTCCTCCTCCTCCTCCTCCTCCTCCTCCTCCTCCTCCTCCTCCTCCTCGCCTTCCTCTTCCGTCCCCCCTCTCCCCTCTTCCCGCCCACTCTCCTCCTCCTCCTCCTCTCCCTCTTTCTCCTCCTTGTCCTCCGCCTCCTCGCTCGTCCCTCCCTCCAACACCTGTCCCTTACCTTCCCTTTCCCCCTCTTCCTCCTCCCTCTCCTCGTCCGTTCCTCCCTCCACCACCTCACCCTCCCTTTCTCCTTCTTCCTCTTCCTCCTCCTCCTCCTTTCCACCTTCCACCTCTTCCACAATTTCTCCTCGTTCTTCACAGTAGGTCCCTCCCCTCCCTTCCCGCTCTCCCCTCCCCCCTTCACCCACCCCTCCTGGCCCCCCTTCCGGCCGTCGGATTCTTGTTGGTGATAGTCAGGTGCGTTATGTTGACAGGTATTTTTGCTCCAAGGATAAGAACAGGACGAGGGTGTGTTTCCCAGGGGCAGGGGTGAGCCATATATCAGACAGGACTGAGGCGTGTATGGCAAGTGAGGGATCGAACCCCATTGTCTTTCTCAGCTGTGGTGGAAACGACGTTTCCCGTGTGCCAAGCGAGGACCTTCTCAGGCGTTTTATTGAATTGTTAGGTAGGATAAGAGATGCTGGTGGGTCGCCAGTAGTGTGTGGCGTCCTGCCAAGGACGCCAAATGGATGGCTGTCCAGGGCGATAGCAGTGAACAGCAGACTTGCTGAGCACTGCGAGCGCAATGGGTGGCTGTTCGTCGACAACTGGGACCTCTTCTTTGGCAACGACGCCCTCTACGCCCGTGACGGGATACACTTGACGTTCAAGGGTGTTGAGGCTCTCTCAGACTCCCTTGAGCGAGCACTTGGTACCCTGAGGGATTTTTTAGTATAGGCGATGGGGAGGAGTAATGGGAGCAATGGGAGGAGTAATGGGAGGGACATCTAGCTCATAATATAACCAGGCAGCTTAGAAGTAATTCTAGAGGAGTAACAGAGGACGGGCTAAGAATCTTCTATACTAACAGCAGGAGCCTCAGAAACAAAATAGACTTACTAAGGGGTGAAGCTTGTTCAGAAAATTTTGACATAATAGCGATCACTGAGACATGGATTGACACTGCTAATAGAAATTTTAGATCGGAATTTGAAATAACGGGTTATCAGATGTTTCACAAAGGCAGAAGGGGCAGAAAGGGTGGTGGAGTTGCGCTATATGTTAAAGACTCACTTAAATGTTTAGTTAACAATTCAGTCAAAACTAACATGGATTCAGAATCAGTTTGGGTGGACGTTTACAAAGGAAAGAAAAACTAACTCTAGGAGTTATATAAAGGCCACCCAACCTTAACAGGCAGGACACGAGTTTATTACTACAGGAGATTGGCAGGGCGAGTATGAATAGAAATGTCTGCGTAATGGGGGACTTTAATTATAGGAATATAGACTGGGAAGATCTAGTGGGTGACCTGGAAGCCGAGGACTTTCTTGAAGTTATACAAGATAATTTCCTTAAGCAGGTAGTTACTGAGCCTACCAGAGGAGATAACATATTAGACTTAGTCCTAACCAATAATGGGAACTTGCTACGTGAGTTGGAGGTGGGCGGAGAGTTAGGAAATAGTGATCACAGAACGGTTCGTTTTAGCTTAGACTGGGCGGTAACCCGCGAACCAAACCCAGTGTTAGTGCCAGATTTTAGAAGAGCAAACTACGAGGGGCTTCGAAGACATCTTGAAGGGGTAAACTGGGATAATTTAGGGATTCATGAGGGCCAGAACTGCGGATTGGAGAGCCAGGAGAACCAGGTAGAAATGTCTTACAATAATTTAGTTAGAGTAATAGTAGGGGGGCAAGAACAGCATATACCACAGCGAACACTTAGAAAAGAAAACAATGCTCCTAAGTGGATGACTCGTGGACTAAAACACGATATTGGGTTAAAGAAGTGAATTTATCAGAAAATAAAGAATGGGAAACACATCTCAGGGGCCGGTACGTCGAACTATCTAGATTAGTTAAGAAAAACACCAGGATAGCAAAAAGAACTATGAGATCAAAGTAGCAAATGAGGCGAAAAGTAATCCTAAGGGCTTCTTTCAGATGTATAGAACAAAACACGGGAGAAAATTGGACCGCTGAAAACAAACACAGGGGAGCTAGAAAATTACGAAAATATGAGCACATTGTTGAACGACTACTTCCTTTCAGTATTCACACAGGAGGATCGAACGACTATACCGGAAAGAGTTCAGGTGTACGAGGGCGGGGATGGCGATAAATTGAGGGATGTAATCATTACCAGGCAAGTAGTTCAGGATGAGATAGATAAGCTTAAGAAGAACAAGTCGCCAGGTCCTGACGGGATATTTCCGAGGGTATTAAAGGAGTTAGGTGATATAATCAGTGACCCACTAACCGACATCTTTAAGATGTCGGTAAATACTGGCTATGTGCCGAGCCTATGGAAAGTAGCTAATGTGACGCCGATTTTTAAAAAGGGGGACAGGTCAGTTGCTTCAAACTATCGCCCAATTAGCTTAACATCGGTTATAGGAAGATGCTGGAGTCCATAATAGCCAGGAACATTCGGGAGCATTTAGAGAAACATAGCTTAATTCACGACTCGCAGCATGGGTTCACAAGAGGTAGGTCATGCCTCACCAATCTCTTGTCCTTCTACAATAAAGTATTTGAGGCGGTTGACAGAGATGAAAATTATGATGTAATCTATCTTGATTTTAGTAAAGCGTTTGACAAAGTTCCTCACCAACGACTGTTGCTTAAATTACAGGCTCACGGAGTAGAGGGTAAAGTTTTGAACTGGGTCAAGGCGTGGCTTAGCAATAGGAAGCAAAGAGTGCAAATCAATGGTAAAAGATCTGACTGGGGATGTGTTACGAGTGGGGTCCCACAAGGTTCGGTATTAGGTCCACTTTTGTTTATTATTTATATCAATGACTTAGACACAGGAATTAGTAGTGATGTTAGTAAATTTGCAGATGATACCAAGATCGGTAGAGTAATTGAGTCGGATCAGGACGCTAGTATTCTCCAAGGTGAACTCAACAGATTATATGACTGGGCGGATAAATGGCAGATGGAGTTCAATGTAGGGAAGTGCAGTATTCTGAGTGTAGGTAGGAACAACCCCTCACATAACTATTGCTTAAATGACACTCTCATAAGTAGGTCTGGGTGCGAGAGGATTTAGGGGTCTTAGTGAGCTCTGATCTCCGTCCAAGGGCACAATGCATTCAAGCTAGAAATCGAGCTAATAGGGTACTGGGATTTATTTCAAGGAGCGTAAGCAACAGAAGCCCCGAAGTCTTCCTCAAACTATATTTAGCATTAGTTAGACCTCATCTTGACTATGCGGTTCAGTTCTGGTCACCCTACTATAGAATGGATATCAAAATGTTAGAATCGGTGCAGAGGAGGATGACTAAGATGATTCAGGGGCTGAGAAACTTGCCATACGAGGAAAGACTCAAACAGTTAAACTTGCATTCTCTAGAAAGGCGAAGGGACATGATCGAGGTTTATAAATGGATGAAGGGCTTTAATAAGGGAGACATTCATAAGGTTTTGTTGGTAAGAGAACCGGGTAGGACACGAAGTAACGGGTTTAAACTGGATAAATTCAGATTCAACAGGGACATAGGCAAAAATTGGTTTACTAACAGGGTGGTGGATGAGTGGAATAGGCTTAGCAGTCATGTGGTGAGTGCCAATACAATTGTCACATTCAAAAATAGACTAGATAAATTCATGGACAGCGATATTAGGTGGGGTTAGATACACGGGAGCTTAGGGTCAAAGGAGCTGCCTCGTACAGGCCTACCGGCCTCTTGCAGACTCCTGCGTTCTTATGTTCTTATGTTTAATGACATATCAGCTGACCGTGTAGGACTTGAGTGTTGCCGAGCACGGGTGTGGTGCTGTACACGTCCACGAATCCTCCAACATTGAACTTTTTTTTTTTTCATCTCGTTTGAGTCACATTCCGTTAATTGTGGTCCGCGGTCTTTCCGGGCCTGCCTTGACGTGCTCAGCTTTCCTTGGCGGCGCCGTGGTCCGAGTCGTCTGTGTCCTGACCTTTGCCCTTGGCCTTGGCCGTGCTGGTAAGTGGCTTTCGCTGCGGACATAACTCCTTCCTCAGCTCGACCACGTCCCCGGTGCCCCGTGACGGTGCCGCGGCTCTCGGCGTCCCCTTCTTTGGGTGATCCACCCGCACGTCGCGGCGGCCCTCCACCGCGGCGGTGTTTTGTACATTTCTGGCGCAACAAGATAACTTGTCCGCATCAGTGTCTCTACAGCAAGTTTTCCAGCATGAGACGTTTTCTGGTGGGTCAGCAGCCACCAACTCCATATATATATATATATATATATATATATATATATATATATATATATATATATATATATATATATATATATATATATATATATATATATATATATATATATATATATATATCAGCAAAGGAGTCAGTTCAAGGGCATAAAATGGGAAACAATAATGAAAAATAAGCCTGCTACTCACTGATCCTAAAAAGAGTTAGAGGAGTGGCCGAAAAATGGGTCAATTTCGGGAGGAGAGGTGTCCTGATACGCTCCTCTTGAAAGAGTTCAAGTCATAAGCAGGAAGAGATACAGATGAAGGAAGATTGTTCCAGAGTTTACCAGCGTGAGGGATGAAAGAGTGAAGATGCTGGTTAACTCATGCGTAAGGGATTTGGACAGTAAAGGGATGAGCTTGAGTAGAAAATCGTGTGGCGAGGCCCCGGAGGGGGGAGGCATGCAGTTAAGGCGCTGGTACACTAGCACATTTTCCGTCAATATTTTTCATCAACTTCCTCAAAATTGACAACTTCTTTTTAAGGCCCTGTTACACTAGCTCATTTTCCGTCAATATTTTTCATCAACTTCCGTCTGCACCTCGTTTGCACTGCTTCCGTCACATGTAAACAAAACACCATGGCCCCGACACACAGACAAGCTATCGCCGCTATCAGCGTGATTAGGTGTTTAATGAAGCTGAGACGAGCCAAACAAGCCAGAAGACGAGAGTGGATGTGTTAGTGGAAGGCACGTCGCGAACAAGAAAGTGTTTACTATCGACTCTTGAGGGAGCTGATATTTGAGGACCACAAGGCAATGAGGAACTGGATCAGGCTCGACAAGGACCAGTACAACAAACTTTTGGAGCCCTTATTCATATATAAATCATCACATGAACGAAATCGAAAGAGAAAAAGCGCAGCAACGTTGCAAACAAAGCCGAAACGTTTGGAGTCTCTTAAAAACGTTGCTTCACAGACCCCAAACGAACGAACGAAGGAACGAACGAATAGAAAATGGGAAATGCAAAATGGTGATAAAAACGATATGAACAGGAATAAGACAGGAATAAAAACCAAAAAGCAGACAGACAGACAGACAGACAGACGCTCTCCTATGCGGCTTTGTCTGTCTCTGTGTGTGTATGTGTGTGTTTGTGTGTATGTCTGTGTGTGTGTGTGTGTGTGTGTGTGTGTATGTCTGTGTGTGTGTGTGTGTGTGTGTGTGTGTGTGTGTGTGTGTGTGTGTGTGTGTGTGTGTGTGTGTGTGTGTGTGTGTGTGTGTGTGTGTGTGTGTGTGTGTGTGTGTGTGTGTGTGTGTGTGTGTGTGTGTGTGTGTGTGTGTGTGTGTGTGTGTGTGTGTGTGTGTGTGTGTGTGTGTGTGTGTGTGTGTGTGTGTGTGTGTGTGTGTGTGTGTGTGTGTGTGTGTGTGTGTGTGTGTGTGTGTGTGTGTGTGTGTGTGTGTGTGTGTGTGTGTGTGTGTAGGAAATGCAAAATATGATAAACTAAACGAGATATGAACAGGAATAAAACAGGAATAGTACAGAAAATAAACAGACAGACAGACAGGAAGACGGCCTCTTATGTACGTCTGTGTGTGTGTGTGCGCGCCAAGGAATGTTTTTTTTCCATCTCGGAGTAGGACTTAACTTGTAAATACTATGGTTTTAAATACTAAGGGAAGGAAATCAATAGGTCCGTAAAAATAAATATTGAAGAAAAAGTAATAAAAAGGTTAAGAAAATATATATGAAGATAGATTACGTACAAGATTATTTCCGTGACCTCCCTGCCTAGCTACCTCCCCTCTTCCTTCTCTTCTTCTTCTTCTTCTCCTTCTCCTCCTCCCCTTACCTTCCTTCCTCTTACCTCCTTCCCTTCCTCATCCTTCCTTTTCCAACCCTCTCTTCCCTTCCTTCCTTCCCCTCCTCCCTTCCTACCAACCTGACTACCTAACTCTCCTCTCCTTTCCTTCCCTTTTTCTCCTCCCTTCCTCTCTTCTCACATAAATACCTCCCTCTTCTCTTCCTCTCCTCCCTTCCCTCCCCTTCCTTCACCTTCCTTCCTTCTTACCTACTTAAATACCTCCCCTTTCCTTTTCTTCCTTCCCTCCCTTCAGTTCTCTTTCTCCCTTCCTTCCTTACGTAAAAAAATGAATAAGAAAAATCAATAGTGAAATAAAAGCCGGAAAACGAATAAAATAATAAAGAAGAAGAAGAACAACAACAAATACAAGAAAACAAGAACAAAAAAGAAAAAAAATAACTCCATGCAGGAAAAAAGGAAAAAAGGTAGAAAATAAATCGTGCTCCTATTTTGTGGGCGGACTCGGCTCCTTGAATGTAAATCAGGCGGCGTATTGTCAACAGGTGCGCGCGGACAGGTAAAGAGGAGGGGTGAAAGGTGAGGTGAGGCTACAGCGTGAAGGAGGTGGTGATGACGAGGACTGGTGGTGGTGTTAGTGGTGGTGATGTTACGTAGCGGTGTTAGTGGTGATGGGTGATGACTGGAAGAGAGATGAGTGGAGTGGTGACTGACTACAAGGTGTGGCTATGTTATGAGGTTAATGAATGGTGAAGAGAGGGATGGGGAGAGTGAGTGTGAATGTGATTGTCGTGTGTGTGTGTGTGTGTGTGTGTGTGTGTGTGTGTGTGTGTGTGTGTGTGTTTGTGTATTACCCGTGAACATTTCGAATAACACACATACGCACACAAACGCACAAAGTTATCTCGCTCCTAAACTAATTCGGTACAATTCGGCACATCAATGGAAAAGAAAACTAATGCAAAACACAGTTTGAAACAAAAACTCACCGGCGCTGGATGGATTTTTTTTGCTCGTTCGGCGCGGCCAAACTCGGCTAGGCGGCCGCTGAAAAATACAGCAAGAAAACATTGGCGTAATTAATGACATTTTCCGTGTTATTATTAGTATTAGAATTATTATTAGGAGTAGAAAAGTAGTAATAGTAGTAGTAGTAGTAGTAGTAGTAGTAGTAGTAGTAGTAGTAGTAGTAGTAGTAGTAGTAGTAGTAGTAGTAGTAGTAGTAGTAGTAGTAGTAGTAGCGGCAGTAGTAGTAGTAGTAGTAGTAGTAGTAGTAGTAGCTGTGGTAGTAGTAGTAGTAGTAGTAGTAGTACTAGTAGTAATGATTTTAGTAGTAACAGCAGTATGGTGGTGATAATGGTGATGGTGACCGTAGTGGTGATTAAGTTATGGTGATGGTGGTGAAGCTCGTGTTAGTGATATGTCGGCAGTGGTGGAGTCGGTAGTGGTGATTAGTGGTGGATAGTGGTGCTCGCCTCCGTCACCCTGGGTGTGGCGCACGTACCCACCAAGGCGAGGACGAGGAAGCAGCGCCAAGGAAGGCAGGAAACAAGTGGACGATAAGGGACAACACGCACAGGAAATAGAGACTGATGAAGAGACAGACAGAAAAACAGAGAAAGAAACAAAAAAACAAATATAAACTGTGTGTGTGTGTGTGTGTGTGTGTGTGTGTGTGTGTGTGTGTGCACGGAAGGGTCAATGGACAACAATGTCTTCCGAGGAAAGGAAAACTATAGAGAAAACAGCACAGAAAGATGGGGAAGCAGGAGTGATTGATTGATTGATAGTTTATTGTTGCAGGGAAACAACAAGGGAGAAGGGAGGAACATGCCATCCCAACCCCCAGGCAGGACAGAGTGTGATTATACAACTATTAATACATGGGTGGGTAGCACCATGAAATTAAAAAGATACAATGGTAGGAAGGAAAGCACAACAAGGGAGGGGGCAGTACCTCCCCCTGGACAATAAGACAATAAAATGTGGGGACGGAGAACATTGCCCAAGCACTAGATGGGAATGAATACAGAGATAGAGTAATACTAGTCCTTAAAGTAAAATACTGCAGAGATGACAGCCTTGTATAGCACGGCAGTAGTTCAGGCTGCCACACACGGCATCACCACCTTGGTGCAAACTGAGGGTGTTCTTTGAGGATAGCAGGGAGGACATCATGGTTCAGGAGCCAACAAATTGTCTGGGGCAGGTCAAGGCAGTCCCGTGGCTTAAACTTAGCAATGAGAGGGCATTCCATGACATAGTGATGCAGTGTGTGGCACCGACGTGCAGCAGCCTGGGGAGAGCGTGCAGCAGACACCAGGGGAGCTACCTATAGCCTAGCCTAAGGCTGCAGGTGCTGCTCTAACTGCTGAAGAGGACTCAGGTAGTTAGTAGTAGTAGTAGTAGTAGTAGTAGTAATAGTAGTGGTAGTAGTAGTAGTAGTAGTAGTAGTAGTAGTATGCCACAGTCACAGCGAACAGAGTTGGGGCTAATGACCTCCAAGCTATGGAGCCTCCATGATTATGTGTCGGGAAAATAAACATGGAATTATCATTTAGTAGTAGTAGTAGTAGTAGTAGTAGTAGTAGTAGTAGTAGCAGTATTAGTATTGGTATTAGTTTTAGTATTAGTATTATTATTAGTAGTGGTAGTAGTAGTAGTAGCAGTAGTAGTAGTAGTAGTAGTAGTAGTAGTAGTAGTAGTAGTAGTAGTAGTAGTAGTAGTGGTAGTAGTAGTAGTAGTAGTGGTAGTAGTAGTAGTAGTAGTAGTAGTAGTAGTAGTAGTAGTAGTAGTAGTAGTAGTAGTAGTAGTAGTAGTAGTGGTAGTAGTAGTAGTAGTAGTGGTAGTAGTAGTAGTAGTAGTAGTAGTAGCAGCAGTAGTAGTAGTAGTAGTAGTAGTAGTAGTAGCTGTGGTAGTAGTAGTAGTAGTAGTAACACCAGTAAAACAGGTGGCGTATGCGGATGACCTCACCGGGGTAGGAAAGTCTGCAGACCTCAGGAAATGGTGGGACCTCGTCAATGAACATGGCCCTAAAATAGGGTACCATCCCAACGCCACGAAGTCTGTGGTGATTGTAAAACCAGAGGCATACGATCGGGCCAAAACAGCATTCCAGGGCAGTAACGTGAAACTGTCAGTGACTGGCGAAAGACACCTCGGGGCAGCCATTGGAACAGCTGAATTTATAGAACCGAATGTGTGAAAACAGCTGTAAAGCGCTGGGAGTCCGAGATGCAGAGGCTGAGCGAGATAGCCAAAACAGAACCGCAGGCAGCCTACGCAGCATTTACGTACGGTGTCAAGCATAAATGGAACTACCTCATGAGGACAGTTCCTGATGTTGCTCCGTTACTAAAACCTCTGGAAGATGCTATCAGAAACACCTTCATACCGGCGATAGCAAATGGGAGATGTCCCAGTGACCAGGAGAGAAGATTGCTGGAGTTGCCGCCAAGAATGGGTGGGCTCGGCATCACCAACCCGCAAAATCTGGCTGAGTCTGAATTCGGGAACTCAATCCGAATCACAGCCTCCTTGACCGGATATATTACCAATCAAAATGAAAGGGGAGAAGACAACCCTCAAGATATTAGGTCACTAAGGAATGAAATCTCCATAAACAGAGAAGGAAAACAGAGAGACACTCTGAGTGACCTAATGAGAGAACTCCCAGAAGACACAAGGAGGAGGGCAGATATTGCACAGGAAGTGGGCGCTTCAAACTGGCTAATCACACTACCTATCAGGGCAAAAGGCTTCAACTTAAACAAAAAAGAATTTACTGATGCCCTTGCCCTCAGGTATGGCTGGCCAGTGGATGGGCTCCCAAACATGTGTAACTGTGGCTCACCCTTCAACCAAAATCATGCCATGACATGCAAGAGAGGAGGTTTCGTCTGCATGAGACATGATGAAGTAAGAGACGTAACAGCTCAGATGCTGAAAGAAGTCTGCCACGACGTGACTGTGGAACCCATGCTGCTCCCTCTGCAAGGCGAACACCTCGCCAGACGCACCGCTAATGTTTCGAACGAGGCACGAGTGGATGTTAGCGCCAGAGGGTTTTGGACTCGTAGACAAAGGACATATTTTGACATAAGGATCTTTGATCCCATGGCCCATTGCCACAGAGACCTGACCCTTGATGCAGCCCACAGAAGAAACGAACAAGAGAAGAACAGAGCATATGAAGAAAGAATACAGAATGTGGACCAGGGCTCCTTCACCCCGGTAGTATTCACGACGGCAGGAGGGATGGGACCAAGAGCGCAGAGCTTCTACGCAAGACTCGCCGAAACACTGGCGGATAAGAAACAACAGCCAAGAAGCAGTGTGGTCGCCTGGATGAGATGCAGGCTGTCCTTCTCCCTCCTGAGGTCAGCCTTGGTCTGCCTGAGAGGAACCAGGTCACCTGCACCCAAAACCACCCGCATTGCTGACCTGGACTTTGAGGCGACGGTGGTTGATGGTCGTATCAACCACAAGCTCTGTTAGCTTAAAAATAAAATGTTTAGTAAAGTTTGTAATATTAAATAAAGATGGTTGTCGGCCACAGTCACTGGCGGGGTGGGGCCAACGAATTGCTTTGTGAAAGGATATGAGAGAATATACCGCTCACAACGCAACTCTAATAGATGGAGGCCCGTAGTAGTAAAAAAAAGTAGTAGTAGTAGTAGTAGTAGTAGTAGTAGTAGTAGTGGTAGTGGTAGTGGTAGTAGTACGGGGTGTGCTTCCACTCACCAGGGACACAATCAATCAACTCAAGGAAAAACATCCTCCACCGAGTGACCTGAAGGGACTGAGACTGGCAGGATGTCACCAACCACCGAATCCAGTATATACGAAAGGATAACAGGAGAGATGGTGTGGAAGAAGGCCCTCCAGACTCGTGGCAGCGCGGGGCCCTCAGGACTTGATGCACGGGCATGGCGAAGCTTGCTGAGCTGCGCCAACTTTGGCAATGCAGCTGGCGACTTGCGCAACACTATTGCAGCACTGGCAAGAAAACTCGCCTCCTCCAGCTGCCACTATGTGGACGCCCTGACGGCATGCCGCCTCATTCCCCTGGACAAGAGGCCGGGATGCAGGCCTATAGGAGTCGGAGAAGTCCTGCGGCGCATCGTAGGCAAATGCATCATGGCTGTCGTCAAAGAAGATGTGAGAATGGCAGCAGGAACCTCCAAGTTTGTGTGCGGGGCAGCAGGCAGGAGGGAGAAGCAGCAGTCCATGCCATGCGGGAGATATTCGACCACGTGGAGTGCGAAGCAGTGCTCTTGTTGACGCCAAAATGCCTTCAACTCAATAAATAGAAAGACAATGATACACAACATTAAAGCTGCCTCTCAGCTTAGCTATGTATGTCGAAAATACCTATACATACCCGACCGACTTATACATAACAGCCACAGTGGAAAGGTGAAAGTGTTAAATCATCTGAGGAACAACACAAGGTGACCCAATAGCCATGGCTATGTACGCCCTGGGCCTATCAGTCCTCCAAAATGAAATCGCGTTCGCAGAAACACGGTGAAACAGGTGGCTTATGCGGATGACCTCTCAGGTGCTGGTAAAATCTCAGACTTAAAAAGGGTGGTGGGACACTGTGAACACCGCAGGCCCTGAGATAGGATACATCCCTAACGCCACCAAGTCTGTTCTTATTGTCAAACCTGAACATTATGACCATGCCGCAGAAACTTTTAGAAGAAGTGGCGTCATTGTGACAAAAGACGGACAACGACACTTAGGTGCAGTGATCGGGTATATAACAGAGGTATATAAGAACTTAAGAAGGAGTACGTGGGAGACAAAGTAGCTGAATGGGTGAAGGAAATAGAAGCTTTGTCTGCCATTGCCAAGACTGAGCCACACGCTGCCTATTCAGCGTACACCCACGGCATCCAACATCGGTGGACGTTCCTGATGCGCACCATCCCCGGCATCAGTCCACTCCTCCGACCACTGGAGAATGCCGTCAAGAATGTATTCTTGCCGGCGCTGGTGAAATCTCATGCTTTGGGGGATTAGGAGAGGGATATGCTAGCACTTCCCCCAAGACTGGGTGGGATGGGGATCACCAACCCTTAGAGGCTGGCAGATAAGGAGAACCAAAACTCCATCAGCCTTACCAGGTCACTCATCAACAGGATCATCGCTCAGGAGGCAGAGGGCGAGTAGAACAGAAATAAGAGATATTAAAAGAAAAATCTCAGAAGAAAGGCAACAGGCCCAAAAAGACGAGCTGGACCGTCTTACACACCACCTGTCCACAGAAATGGGTAGAAAAATACACACAGCACAGGAGGCAGGCGCCTCTAACTGGCTAACGTCATTACCAATCAGAGCAAAGGGCTTCAGCCTCAACAAACAAGAATTTGTCGACGCCATTGCTCTGAGATATGGCTGGCCGATTGAGGGACTGCCTGATCTCTGTGCATGTGGATCACCAAATGATGTCACCCACACCATGACATGTAAAAAAGGAGGCTTCGTCTGTATTCGACACGATGAAGTGAGGGATCTGACAGCCAGCATGCTCGGGGAGGTATGCCAAGACGTCACTACCGAGCCGGCACTGCTTCCCCTGGACGGCGAACACTTTCGGTACAGGACAGCCAATACCTCACAGGAGGCACGGGTTGATGTAAGTGCCCGCGGATTCTGGGTGCGCGGACAGCGGGCGTTCATGGACATCCGCATATTCGACCCGATGGCTGCCTGTCACCGTGAGCTGCCCCTGCAAGCCGCCCACCACAGGAACGAGCAGGAGAAGACAAGGGCATACGGTGAAAGAATCCAACATGTGGATCAGGGCAGCTTCACCCCCCTCGTCTTCACCACATCCGGCGGGATGGGTCCCAGGGCCCAATGCTTCTACGCACGCCTCGCGGAACTAATCTCAGAAAAGAAGCATCAGCCAAGGAGCCACGTTGTCGCCTGGATGAGGTGTCGCCTCTCGTTCTCCCTGCTCAGGTCGGCCATCCTATGTCTCAGGGGCACCAGACACTCTGGCCCAAAAGCCACCACCATCTCCAATATGGACTATGAAGCCACAGTGGTGGAGAGTGACATTAGGGTGGGTCGGGAGTGACTTGAGTAGGGAAGGAAAGGGGGATCTAGACGTAATAGATGATAGGTGATTTAGTGTCAGGTAGTATTAGTGATATGGTTGGATGCCACAGTCATTAGCGAACAGAGTTGGGGCTAATGACCTCCAAGCTATGGAGCCCTCCATGATTATGTGTCGGGAAAATAAACATGGGTGGAGGTATCATTTATGTAGTAAAAAAAAAAAAAAAAAGTAGTAGTAGTAGTAGTAGTAGTAGTAGTAGTAGTAGTAGTAGTAGGTGGGTCAGGAGTGACTTGAGTAGTAGTAAGGATCTAGACGTAGTAGATGATAGTAGTAGTAGTAGTAGCAGAAGTATATGTAGTGCCACAGTAGTAGTAGTAGTAGTAGTAGTAGTAGTAGTAGTAGTAGTGGTAATAGTAGTAGTAGTAGTAGTAGTAGTAGTAGTATACCTCAAAGGAGGCAAAGGTTGATGTAAGTGCCTGCGATTCTGGGTGCGCCGGACATGGGCGTTCATGGACATCCGCATATTCGACCCGATGGCTGCCTGTCACCGTGGCTTGCCCCTTAAAGCCGCCCACCACATGAACGAGCAGGAGAAGACAAGGATACGGTGAAAGAATACCGCTTCACAACTCGTCTTCACCACATCCGCAGATGGGTCCCAGGGCCCAATGCTTCTACACACGCCTATGGAACTAATCTCAGAAAAGAAGCAACAGTAGTAGTAGTAGTAGTGGATGAGGTGTAGCCTCGTTCTCCCATAAAGCATCCTAGTCTCAGGGCACCAGACACTCTGGCCCAAATGCCACCAACATCTCCAATATGGACTCTGAAGCCACAGTGGTGGAGAGTGACATTAGGGTGGGTCGGGAGTGACTTGAGTAGGGAAGGACAAGGGGATCTGGACGTAATAGTCATTAGCGAACAGAGTTGGGACTAATGACCTTCAAGCTATGGCGCCCTCCATGATTATGTGCCGGGAAAATAAACATGGGTGGAGGTATCATTTATGTAGTAGAAAAAAAAGTAGTAGTAGTAGTAGTAGTAGTAGTAGTAGTAGTAACGTAGTAGTAGTAACGTAATAGTAGTAGTAGTAGTAGTAGTAGTAGTAGTAGTAGTAGTAGTAGTAGTAGTAGTAGTAGGAGGAGGAGGAGGAGGAAAACGAGGCTTGCATATAAAGTTGAACAGAAGAAGAAGAAGAAGAAGAAGAAGAAGAAGAAGAAGAAGAAGAAGAAGAAGAAGAAAAAGACGAAGAAAAAGAAGGCGAAGAAGAAGAATAGCAGTGATGATGATGATGATGATGATGATGATGATGATGATGATGATGATGATGATAATAATAATAATAATAATAATAATAATAATAATAATAATAATGATAAAAATAACACTTACCACCCAAGCGATGATGTGGACGCTGTAATTCCTGTTCTTGTTCTTCTTCCTGTTCTTGTGATGACAAACTTGGTGATAACATTAACTTGATTAGTCACGTATATACATATTTATATATATATATATATATATATATATATATATATATATATATATATATATATATATATATATATATAATAACCACGGACATGTATATACGCACGCACGCACATACACACACACGCACACTCATTAATTTCTAAGGTTTTTCTCATTTTCCTCTCACTATCTTCACTTTCTTTCACTATTGCATCATCACTTTCTATGCATTTTCTTCTGCCTTGCAAATCATTATTACTATTATTATTATTATTATTATTACTACTACTACTACCACTACTACTACTACTACTACTACTACTACTACTACTACTACTATTATTATTATTATTACTATTATTATTACTATTATTATTACTATTATAATTACTATTATAATTATTATTATAATTATTATTATAATTATTATTATCATTATTATTATTATTATTATTATTATTACTATTATTATTACTATTATTATTATTATTACTATTATTATTACTATTGTTATTGTTATTGTTATTGTTATTATTATTATTATTTACTACTACTACTACTACTACTACTATTATTATTATTATTATTACTACTAATACTACTACTACTACTACTACTACTATTATTATTATTATTATTATTATCATTATTATTATCATTTCTACTCATTCTCGAGACAGCTTACTATTTTTTTACCTTAGATATATAGACTAAATCATCTTCCTTTTTTTCTCGTAATAATTATAATTCCTCTTCTCTTAACTAACCAGCATTAATTATCAACAACGTCATTTTCAACACTTTCATTAATTTTCTCTCTCTTTTTAACCTTACAAATTCATCTTCGCGTTTCTCGTTGGTAATGATTCCTGCTTTCTAAATTAACGAGCAATTATCAACGTCATTTTCAACACTTTCATTCATTTTATCTCTCTTCGTTACCTTAGATAATTATTCATCTTCACTTTTCTCGTAGGTAATAATGATAATGATTCCTGCTTTCTAAATTAACGAGCAATTATCAACGTCATTTTCAACACTTTCTTTCATTTTCTCTCTCTTTTTAATCTTACAAATTCATCTTCACGTTTCTCGTAATAATAATAATAATAATAATAATAATAATAATAATAATAATAATAATAATAATAATAATAATAATAATTCCTCCTTTCTAAACTAACCATCATTAATTATCAACGTCATTTTCAACACACTCATTTTCTCTTTTTTACCTTACATATAAAATTCACCTTCCTTTTTTCTCGTAATAATAATAATAATAATTCCTCCTTTCTAAACTAACCATCATTAATTATCAACGTCATTTTCAACACACTCATTTTCTCTTTTTTACCTTACATATAAAATTCATCTTCCTTTTTTCTCGTAATAATAATAATAATAATTCCTCCTTTCTAAACTAACCAGCATTAATTATCAACGTCATTTTCAACACGTTCACTCATTTTCTCCTTTTTACCTTACATATAAAATTCATCTTCACTTTTCTCGTAATAATAATAATGATAATTCCTCCTTTCTTAACTAACCAGCATTAATTATCAACGTCATTTTCAACACGTTCACTCATTCTCTCTTTTTTACCTTACATATAAAATTCATCTTCACTTTTCTCGTAATAATAATAATAGTTCCTCCTTTCTAAACTAACCAGCATTAATTATCAACGTCATTTTCAACACTCACTCATTCTCTCTTTTTTACCTTACATATAAAATTCATCTTCACTTTTCTCGTAATAATAATAATAATTCCTCCTTTCTTAACTAACCAGCATTAATTATCACCGTCATTTTCAACACGTTCACTCATTTTCTCCTTTTTACCTTACATATAAAATTCATTTTCATTTTTTTCGCAATAATAATAATAATAATAATAATTCCTCCTTTCTAAACTAACCAGCATTATTATCAACGTCATTTTCAACACTATCACTCATTTCCTCACTTTTTTCCAGCACGAACACTTCTCTACAACGGCTTATGATCATAGGATTTTTTCTAGTAATAATAATAATAATAATAATAATAATAATAATAATAATAATAATAATAATAATAATAATAATAATAATAATAGTAATAATAATAGTAGTAGTAGTAAAGTAATAATAATAATAATAATAATAATAATAATAATAATAATAATAATAATAATAATAGTAGTAGTAGTACGTGATTTGCACTAAAATTGGAAGAAAAAAAAACTGGTCGTGGGCACTGAAGAAAAACAAGAGTGTCACTTTTCTCGTATTTATCCCATTATCTGAGCTTTCTAGGAGTTACGAATGGCACTATGAGATCACTGGCACCTTATCTTCCCTTTCCTCTCACTGTGGCACTCCGAGAACACGTGATTTGCACTTAAATTAAAAAAAAAATGGTCGTGGGCACTGAAGAAAAAGAAGAGGGTCACTTTTCTCGTATTTATCCCATTATCTAAGCTTTCTAGGAGTTACGAATGGCACTATGAGATCACTGGCACCTTATCTTCCCTTTCCTCTCACTGTGGCACTCCGAGAACACGTAATTCCCTCTAAAACTTTAAAATACATCAATGCAACTCCCCCCCCGCCATTTTTCCCCTTCTCTATTTGTCCTATTTATCACATTATCTGAGCTTTCCAGGCACTAGGATTGGCACTGTAACATCACTGGCACATTATCTCCCTTTCCTCTCACTGTGGCACTCCGAGAACACGTAATTCCCTCTAAAACTTTAAAATATATCATTGCAACTCCTCCCCCCCCACCCGCCATTTTTCCCCTTCTCTCATTTTGTCCTATTTATCACATTATCTGAGCTTTCCAGGCACTAGGATTGGCACTGTAACATCACTGGCACCTTTATCTTCCCTTTCCTCTCACTGTGGCACTCCGAGAACACGTAATTCCCTCTAAAACTTTAAAATATATCATTGCAACTCCTCCCTCCCCACCCGCCATTTTTCCCCTTCTTTCATTTTGTCCTATTTATCACATTATCTGAGCTTTCCAGGCACTAGGATTGGCACTGTAACATCACTGGCACCTTTATCTTTCCTTGATGGCACGGTGGCACTCGGGAACACGTAACATGCCCGAAAACACGAAAAAAAACGTCGGCACTTCAGTGAACTCCCCTCTTTCACCCGTCATGTTCACTCCCTCCCCTCAGTTTATCTCCGTTTTTTACGTTATTTAGGGCCTCCCAAGGTCTATATATGGCACCCACGTAATCTCTGGCCCTTTTTATCCTTCCTGTGGCACTGTGGTTTGCTGGCACCGTGTACTTAGCGCAACATAAGTAAAAAGGATTAAGTTTTGCGCGCCGTCACACTGTCAAGGACCAAGTCAGCTGATTCCCGCGCTGGAGACCGACTCACTCTTCTTCTTCTTCTTCTTCTTCTTTTTCTGCGGTGTTAGTCAATTTCTTTTATCTTCTTATTCTTCATCTACTTGTTTTTCTCATTGTTTTCCGTGTTTCTTTTTTTTCTCTTTTTCTGTTCTCATAAACCTTTTTTCCTCTATTCTCTCTCTCTCTCTCTCTCTCTCTCTCTCTCTCTCTCTCTCTCTCTCTCTCTCTCTCTCTCTCTTTAACGCCTGGAACCATTTCTACGGCCAGAGTAAACTTTTCCAAAGGGACGGCATACACCTGTCCCCCATCGGGGCAGCCAGATTCGGAAGGCTCCTCAACAACGCCGTACGTAACGCCCGAACAACAAAAAACGACTCTCAGCCACGTCCTTCCACCCCGCCCGTGTAAATAGACACCATACACCGCAACAGACTCGTAACATTGAACCCTCCAGTACCTCTATTACCAAGCTTCAAGATAATCTAAGAGTCCTTAGTTTCAATGCGCGTAGCCTAAGAAACAAATTTGATGAACTGCGATGTCTTGCTCTGACAGAAAACTTTGACGTAATTGCTATAACCGAAACATTTATCGACACCACTAATATTGATTTAAGTTCCGAATACAACATAGATGGCTACAGATTCTTCAACAATGATCGTGCAAACCGTAGAGGGGGTGGTGTCGCCCTTTTTGTCAAAAGCTACTTGCAACCCACTGACAAAACACCAAGAAACAGTAACGTTGAACATTTGTGCGTGCGAGTAAACACTGCAAAAGTCAATTTAAATATATCTGTCACTTACAGGCCTCCGGGGCAATCAC
>NC_066577.1:234754-272254 GCF_024679095.1 Eriocheir sinensis
GGTGTGGAGTGTTTTCTCACACAGGTAGGGGAGGCAGTAGTTGGGGGCTGCAGGGGTGGAGGCAGGTGTGGAGTGTTTTCTCACACAGGTAGGGGAGGCAGTAGTTGGGGCTGCAGGGGTGGAGGCAGGTGTGGAGTGGTGTTTCTCACACAGGTAGGGAGGCAGTAGTTGGGGGCTGCAGGGGTGGAGGCTGGCGTGGAGTGTTTTCTCACACAGGTAGGGGAGGCAGTAGTTGGGGCTGCAGGGGTGGAGGCGTGGAGTGTTTTCTCACACAGGTAGGGGAGGCAGTAGTTGGGGGCTGCAGGGGTGGAGGCAGGTGTGGAGTGTTTTCTCACACAGGAAGGGGAGGCAGTAGTTGGGGGCTGCAGGGGTGGAGGCAGGTGTGGAGTGTTTTCTCACACAGGTAGGGGAGGCAGTAGTTGGGGCTGCAGGGGTGGAGGCAGGTGTGAGTGTTTTCTCACACAGGTAGGGGAGGCAGTAGTTGGGGGCTGCAGGGGTGGAGGCAGGTGTGGAGTGTTTTCTCACACAGGTAGGGGAGGCAGTAGTTGGGGCTGCAGGGGTGGAGGCAGGTGTGGAGTGTTTTCTCACACAGGTAGGGGAGGCAGTAGTTGGGGGCTGCAGGGGTGGAGGCGGGCGTGGAGTGTTTTCTCACACAGGTAGGGGAGGCAGTGGTTGGGGGCTGCAGGGGTGGAGGCGGGTGTGGAGTGTTTTCTCACACAGGTAGGGGAGGCAGTAGTTGGGGCTGCTGGGGTGGTGGCAGGTGTGGAGTTTTTTCACACATAGGTATGGGAGGCAGTAGTTGGGGGCTGCAGGGGTGGAGGCGGGCGTGGAGTGTTTTCTCACACAGGTAGGGGAGGCAGTAGTTGGGGGCTGCAGGGGTGGAGGCAGGTGTGGAGTGTTTTCTCACACAGGTAGGGGAGGCAGTAGTTGGGGGCTGCAGGGGTGGAGGCGGGTGTGGAGTGTTTTCTCACACAGGTAGGGGGAGGCAGTAGTTGGGGCTGCAGGGGTGGAGGCGGGTGTGGTGTTTTCTCACACAGGTAGGGAGGCAGTAGTTGGGGGCTGCAGGGGTGGAGGCAGGTGTGGGTGTTTTCTCACACAGGTAGGGGAGGCAGTAGTTGGGGGCTGCAGGGGTGGAGGCAGGTGTGGAGTGTTTTCTCACACTGGACGGGGAGGCAGTTGTTGGGGGCTGCAGGGGTGGAGGCGGGTGTGGAGTGTTTTCTCACACAGGAAGGGAGGCAGTAGTTGGGGGCTGCAGGGTGGAGGCAGGTGTGGAGTGTTTTCTCACACAGGTAGGGAGGCAGTAGTTGGGGCTGCAGGGGTGGAGGCAGGTGTGGAGTGTTTTCTCACACAGGAAGGAGGCAGTAGTTGGGGCTGCAGGGGTGGAGGCGGGTGTGGGTGTTTTCTCACACAGGAAGGGAGGCAGTAGTTGGGGCTGCAGGGGTGGAGGCAGGTGTGGGTGTTTTCTCACACAGGTAGGGAGGCAGTAGTTGGGGGCTGCAGGGGTGGAGGCGGGTGTGGAGTGTTTTCTCACACAGGTAGGGGAGGCAGTAGTTGGGGGCTGCAGGGGTGGAGGCAGGTGTGGAGTGTTTTCTCACACAGGTAGGGGAGGCAGTAGTTGGGGGCTGCAGGGGTGGAGGCGGGCGTGGAGTGTGGTCTCACACAGGAAGGGAGGCAGTAGTTGGGGCTGCAGGGGTGGAGGCAGGTGTGGAGTGTTTTCTCACACAGGTAGGGGAGGCAGTAGTTGGGGGCTGCAGGGGTGGAGGCGGGTGTGGAGTGTTTTCTCACACAGGTAGGGGAGGCAGTAGTTGGGGGCTGCAGGGGTGGAGGCGGGCGTGGAGTGTTTTCTCACACAGGTAGGGGAGGCAGTAGTTGGGGGCTGCAGGGGTGGAGGCGGGCGTGGAGTGTTTTCTCACACAGGTAGGGGAGGCAGTGGTTGGGGGCTGAAACATTCAATAAGTTCATAATGAAGTGCTTCAGCGCGTCCTGCTGCCACTCAGCAAGCGTTGGTGCTGGAATTGTTATATCAACACCTCGGCCTCGGGGAATTCAAGGATGGCGGCTGAGGGCCTCAAGGTTTGCACGGAGTTAACCAATCCAGTTGTATTAGAGATCAGCGGCGGGGGTCCGTGTGCCCTGCCCCCACGAGCATAGGGGGGCAGGTTTACTATGTGACGGTAATCAAAACATTAAGACAAAACTGCCACTGAAGTGTTCCTGCTTGTTTTCCTGCTTGGCTGTCTGGCATGTCACTCCATCATCACCAGCCTCTTCCTCTAATTGTCCCCCTTCCTCCTGCTCCTCCTCCTCCTTCTCTGCCGTCAACAACCAGAGCCACCAGTGAGGGGCAGCGAGGGCAGGCCGCCTCGCTGCCTCCCTGGGGACCAACAGCAGGAAACGTCAAAACTCTTCTGTCACTAAATCCTTTCCATTTTTCACTCAGGAGTGGGCAGAGTACTGGAGCACCTGATGGCACTTAGACAGAAGAGGGCGTGGCATAAACAGCCCATCTCCTGCACCCCAGGATGTGGTGTTGGCCATGCTGGGAGGAGCACAGCGCCAGGAGACAGCTGCTCAAGTGAGGGTCTGAGGCGGACGCTGTGCTCAGCGCTCGCTGCGTCCACGCTGCCGCTGACCTCAGGACCCCTTGGTGCATCCCTCGCCTCGCCTGCCACTTGGTCCCTGAGTGTGGCGTCGGGGGAACCTTGCCGCCCGCTGCAGCTTCCCTGAGGTTCCTGCAAGACCCTCACCCCAGGAGTGGTGGGCAGGGGAGGCTGCAAGGCCGGGCAGCAGCCTGAGTGGCGGGACCAGCAGGAACACTGCCACTGCTGTGAGGACCAGAAGAACACAACCACCACCAACAACAACAACAGCAACAACAACAACAACATAACCACCACCAACAACAGCAAGTATATCACCACCACCACCACCACCACTGACAACAACAACAGCAACTATATCACCACCACCACCACCACCTTGCTGCTGGCACCTTCGGCCACAAAGGAAAGGGAAAGTTTGAGTGTGACAAGATTTGAGACTGGGAGCAAGTTCAGCAGACACAGCCTTGCACACACTGGTGAGGGAAACCATGAGTGGCCAGCGTGTGGGGAAAGACTCCCTGGGAAGGATGACCTCAGCAAATACACCCACACACTCTGCTGAAGGAGCCCTTGAATGCCAAGACTGTGGCAAAAGGTTCAGATACCAGAGTGACCTCAACAGACACACCCTTACACACACTGGTGAAAGACCTCATGAATGCCAAGAGTGTGGCAAAAGGTTCAGTAGGAAGGGTCACCTCAACACACACACCCTTACACACACTGGCAAAAGGCCTCATGAGTGTGAGGTTTGTGGTGACACATTCATCAGGAAGAGCCATCTCGAGGTACACACTTACACACACACTGGTGAAAGGCCTCATGAGTGTGAGGTTTGTGGTGACACATTCATCAGGAAGAGCCATCTCGAGGTACACACTTACACACACACTGGTGAAAGGCCTCATGAGTGTGAGGTTTGTGGTGACACATTCATCAGGAAGAGCCATCTCGAGGTACACACTTACACACACTGGTGAAAGGCCTCATGAGTGTGAGGTGTGGTGACATTCATCAGGAAGAGCCATCTGAGGTACACATTCACACACACTGGTGAAAGGCCTCATGAGTGTGAGGTTGTGTGGGACACATTCATCAGGAAGAGCCATCTCGAGTACACACTTACACACACACTGGTGAGGACTGGCACCATGAGTGTCTGGAATGTGGAGAAAGGTTCAGAGAGAAGCAAACCCTGGGCTGTCACCACAGACACTCTGGCCTGAGAGTTCAAGTGGTGACGTGTGGGAAGCACTTCAAGATGAAGGGGACATTGCCCGGCACATGAAGACCCACAACACCACAGTGAACAGTGCCGTTGTGCTGCCAGAGTGGGACCTCATCAACACCACCTGGAGAGGACTGGCACCATGTTGTGGCTGACTGCTGAGAGATGCACCAACAAGCTGCACCACAGTGAACAGTGCCGTCTGCCCCAAGCCAGAGTGGTGACAACTCTGTCGCCTTGCCCCGGCACAGTGCAGCAGCCAACAAGCCGCACCACAGTGAACAGTGCCGTCTGCCCCGAGCCAGAGTGGTGACAACTCTGTCACCTTGCCCCGGCACAGTGCAGCAGCCAACAAGCAGCACCACAGTGAACAGTGCCGTCTGCCCCGAGCCAGAGTGGTGACAACTCTGTCACCTTGCCCGGCACAGTGCAGCAGCAGTGACTGGGGCCGCCACAACAGACCATCACCAGGATTATCCCGGAGACGCTGTGTGAAGGTTTGTCACGTCTCCCTGCGCTCCACAAGAAACCCGGCCCAGCAGAGACCACTGGTGCAGACTGCCGGCCTGGGAGCTGTGATGGACGGAGCTTGTTAGGTTTGCTGCCCCGAGGGAAAGGAAGGCAGAATATGTAGCTGGGCAAGGCGTGCACACCAGGAACACTCCAGTGGTGTTTGTCAAGCCTTGTATTGGTGGCCAGTGGCCGGGTGAGTACACACTCTAGGATTTAACTATTGAAATAAATGTTTTGTGCAATTCCAAGGTATTGTGAAGATAATTCATCAGTGGATACAGTTCAATAACATTAAATTTAATTGAATTGAAACACTTATTTTTGATCCTCCTTCCACAGAGTTGTCCTCCACACCAAGGAGCACACCAGACACACACATTTCTTGTCCTCCTTCCACAGAGTTGTCCTCCACACCAACAAGCACACACACAGACACACACATTTCTTGTCCCCACAGAGTTGTCCTCCACACCAAGGAGCACACCAGACACACACATTTCTTGTCCTCCTTCCACAGAGTTGTCCTCCACACCAAGGAGCACACCAGACAGACACGTTTCTTCAGGTCTTTGCCAAAAACTCACTGAGGAACAGAGAAGAGAAACTTACTTGTGTTTTGCTTTCATCTTTCTTCCATTGGTTTATATTTTCCCTTATTTCCACAAACAACTCTAACAGATCTTCCTTTCCCAGGTTTGCCCGTGACCCGCGCACCCATTTCCTGGACCAGCGGGGTGAACACCACTTCCGGGAGCCCCAGGGACCCCCTCCCCCGCGGGGCGACGCACGGGACTCAAGGTGGGCGTGGGTCTTGGGCCCTGTGCTGTCCAAATCCCTTATGCAAGAGTTAACCAGCTTCTTCATCCCTGTGCTGTCCAAATCCTTTATGCCAGAGTTAACCAGCATCTTCATTCCTTCATCCCTGTGCTGTCCAAATCCCTTATGCCAGAGTTAACCAGCATCTTCATTCCTTCATCCCTGTGCTGTCCAAATCCCTTATGCAAGAGTTAAGCAGCATCTTCATTCCTTCATCCCTGTGCTGTCCAAATCTCTTATGCAAGAGTTAACCAGTATCTTCATTCCTTCATCCCTGTGCTGTCCAAATCCCTTATGCAAGAGTTAACCAGCATCTTCATTCTTTCATCCCTGTGCTGTCCAAATCCCTTATGCAAGAGTTAATCAGCATCTTCATTCCTTCATTCCTGTGCTGTCCAAATCCTTTATGCAACAGTTAACCAGCATCTTCATTCCTTCATCTCTGTGCTGTCCAAATCCCTTATGCAAGAGTTAACCAGCATCTTCATTCCTTCATCCTTGTGCTGTCCAAATCCCTTATGCAAGAGTTAACCAGCATCTTCATTCCTTCACCCCTGGCGGAGACGATACAGAATGCCCAACCTCGAGGAAGCTGAATTAGTGAGAGAGGAGATGTGAAGTTTCCAGTGAAGATTTTGAGTTAAGGATAGACCGAGGATGTTTAGTGTTGAAGAAGGTGACAGCTGAGTGTTGTCGAAGAATAGGGGATAGGTGTTTGGAAGATTGTGTCGAGTTGATAGGTGGAGAAATTGAGTTTTTGAGGCATTGAAGGACACAAGGTTCCTTCTGCCCCAATCGGATATGATAGCAAGGTCTGAGGTTAAGCGTTCTGCAGCCTCCAGTCTGGAGTCATGTACTACCTGTTGTGATGGTCTTCTGTTGAAAGAAGTTGAATAATGCAGAGTTGAGTCATCAGCGTATGAGTGGACAGGACAGTTTGTTATGGAAAGAAGATCATTGATGAATAACAGGAAGAGAGTGGGTGATAGGACAGAGCCCTGTGGAACACCACTGTTGATAGGTTTAGGGGGTTTATGCAAGAGTTAACCATGATCTTCATTCCTTCATCCCTGTGCTGTCCAAATCCCTTATGCAAAAGTTGAGCAGCATCTTCATTCCTTCATCCCTGTGGTGTCCAAATCCCTTATGCAAAAGTTGAGCAGCATCTTCATTCCTTCATCCCTGTGCTGTCCAAATCCCTTATGCAAAAGTTGAGCAGCATCTTCATTCCTTCATCCCTGTGCTGTCCAAATCCCTTATGCCAGAGTTAACTGTAGAACTGTAACGCTTAATTTGACTAACACAGAGAGTAACGTGGGTCCCCACTGTAGAATATATTGAAAAAAATACAAAAATCGTATTTCTTGACCTCCAAAGCTACAAATCTCTAAAAATAGACATTCCTGAATACAATCACAGTATTTAAATTAAAGTTTATCTCTACACCTATTTTTTGTGAGTAAATTAATAAAAAAATGTAAAAAAATAATAGGTAACGCATATGACAGGAAAATAAATTGTAAGTAAAATTCCTCTTTCTTGGCTGGATGGCCTTCATGAAGAACAATGGCAAGTCCTTATGCATCAGAAAAAGTGACGTGCCTGGAACAAATGAATGTGGCCAAGTATTCTACCTCTAATTTAGGACATTCTATATTTATAAAGTCACATGCATACATGTAACACGTATATTTGCATAATAGTTTGTATTTTGAGAGAATATCTATATTCATGAAGAAAATGCTTCATTATAAAGATCAATTTGCGTTTGGAATGGCGAGGTGCCGTGGAGAAGCCTAAAGGGCCGGCAACAGGTGATGTGTTATCTTTTCCTGTAGTGAGTCTTGGGGTGTTCCTGTGGTGTCACAGTAACATTCATGGTGCGTCGATGCCAACTACAACTTTTGGCACATTGCCACGGCAGTCAGCAGGGGCCTTATCAGCAGGGCATCTGGCAGGTGTGGGCACTATGGATGTGATCTCAGCTTGGCTGGCAGTATCTTCACTTTCACAATAAATTGTTTGATAGTGACATCATCACATAAACTGATGGTGTCCTCTGCTAAGATCTGTGCGATGGCTTTTTGCTCAGTACAGTGTGACACGTTATCGTTTTTCTCGACATTTCCCTCTCTGTCTAAAACTAAACAAAATATAATACTTACAGATATGTAGATGATAACAACACTTTGAAGAAAGACTAATAGCCTACTAAACACACAAACTTGAATTAGTGCCTCTACGTCTCATATTTCCATGTACTATAATAATGACTTTTTCTGTATGGAGTGTCATGAGTAAGAATCACATGGTTGGAATCTGTGGGTCCGACTGGACCCACACTACCTCCTACCTTGTGTCAGGAGCGTGCACGGTGAAGATGGCATATCCCTTCATCAAGCTCCGAGTGTCAAATGGCTTCAACCAGACCCACAACTCGCATGTGGCTACCACTTTGATAAAAGAGCTTGAATATCAAAAAGTAGAGACAGCTTGGGTCTGCCCGGGCCCAGCGATACTGTTCTAGGGTTAACCAGCATCTTCATTCCTTCGTCCCTGTGCTGTCCAAATCCCTTATGCAAGAGGTAACCAGCATCTTCATTCCTCCATCCCTGTGCTGTCCAAATCCCTTATGCAAGAGTTAACCAGCATCTTCATTCCTCCATCCCTGTGCTGTCCAAATCCCTTATGCAAGAGTTAACCAGCATCTTCATTCCTTCGTCCCTGTGCTGTCCAAATCCCTTATGCAAGAGTTAACCAGCATCTTCATTCCTTCATCCCTGTGCTGTCCAAACTTTATGCAAGAGTTAACCAGCATCTTCATTCCTTCATCCCTGTGCTGTCCAAATCCCTTATGCAAGAGGTAACCAGCATCTTCATTCCTTCGTCCCTGTGCTGTCCCCTATGCAAGAGTTAACCAGCATCTTCATTCCTTCATCCCTGTGCTGTCCCTTATGCAAGAGTTAACCAGCATCATCATACTGTCCATTGAATCCCTACTAATGAGACTTTCTATGCATCAAAGTGAAGGCCTTCTTTGTTGATTTATACCATAAGGTGCTGGCTATCATGTGTTTGAAGGTACCCTAAACTTAACCTAACAAACCCCAAACAGTTACTACAGGTCTTGACTAAGAAAATTCATCTATGCTTCCTTACTAATGAGACTTTCTATACAACAAAGTGAGGTCATTCCTTGTTGATTTATACCATAGTTTTCTAGCTCATGTGTTAGAAGATGCCCTAACAATAACCTAACCTGACAAAACCACAAACTGTTACCACAAAGTTACTCTAAAAAATCGTATATGCTTCCTTACGAATGAGACGTGATTATCTGAGTGAGTGAGGTCATCTGTGTTACTCTATGCCATAAGCCCATCATGTGCTCTAAGATGCCCTAAACCTGACCTAACCTAACAAAACTTTGAACAGTTATTATATGTCTGTCCTCAGAAAAATCATATATGCTTCCTTCATAAGACTTTCAATATAACAAGGTGAGGTCTTTCCTTGTGATTTATGCTACAAGTTGTTGGCTGTCATGTGTTTGAAGCTGCCATAAACTTGATCTGACCTAGCAAAACCACAAAAGTTATACTGTACATCTTGACTCAGAAAAACTCATCTATGCTTCCTTACTAAGGAGGCTTTCTACACAACAAAGTGAAGGCTTTCTTTGTTGATTTATGCTATAGCTTTGTTGATATCATGTGCTTAAAAGTTTCCTAAACTTAACCAACCTAACAAAACCCCAAACAGTTACCACACGTCTTGACTCAGAAAAATCATATATGCTTCCACAGTAATGAGACTTTCTGTATAGCATAATGAGTTCATCCTTTGTTAATTTATGCCATAATTTGCCGCCTATCATGTGTTTGAAAATTCTCTCTACTTAACCTAACCTAACAAAACCCCGAACAGTTACCACACGTCTTGACTCAGAAGAGTCATATATGCTTCCTCAGTAATGAGACTTATGATCTAACAAAGGGAGGTCTCTCTTGTTTAATTCATGCCATAAGTTTCTGGCCATCTTGTGTTGAAGATGCCCCAGACTTGCCCTCCCCTGTACAGTACTGTGCAGCACTGGCTCATGTTACTGTTGCATAACCTTAGAAGAGTGCTGTGCACAGTTACGCCAAGAAGGTATTTTTCAGTGAAAAGTTCATGAATGTGTAACGTCTTTTTTTTTAAGCCAACGCTACATTCCTCCTGACGGCCACTGTTTAGATGGTAATGTGGTAGCCGGGTGGTCGTCTGGCTATTTCCGAGCGGTTGTCAATGATGTTGAGACAAGCCTCAAGACAAGTGAACACTCGTTCTGGGTTTTAGCGCGGTAATGCTGGAAGGTGGGTGGATTCGTGTGAACCACTCTGAGACAATGTTTAGTTAAGGGGAGGTGGTGATAACGTGCGTGTGGGGTGTGTTCAGTAATGCCCAAATGGCAGGTTGACAGGCTTGAAATTAAACCACTTACAGCAACTTAATAACTTTTCTTATGTATAAATATAGTTACAGCCCCTGGCCGGTTAGCGGAGTGACAATTTTAAATGAATACATACATAACGGCATATTATTGAACCTAACTAACTATCAGGGAGATTGGGGAACATTTGGATGCTTATCTGTGTTGAAGTGCTGACTGGTGCAGGATGGAGGAGGGCACTGGGGCGATTGAGGCGCCAGCGGGGGGGGGAATGCCAGGGCCGGTAACTGGAGCAGCGTTGTTGACGAGGCGTGGTTGGGTGGTTTACGAGCTGAGGCGTGGTTGAAGAGGCCGTGGTTGGGTGGTTTACGAGCTGAGGCGTGGTTGAAGAGGCCGTGGTTGGGTGGTTTACGAGCTGAGGCGTGGTTGAAGAGGCCGTGGTTGGGTGGTTTACGAGCTGAGGCGTGGTTGAAGAGGCCGTGGTTGGGTGGTTTACGAGCTGAGGCGTGGTTGAAGAGGCCGTGGTTGGGTGGTTATGACGGCATGGCTGGTTTATGGCATTGTTGAAGAGGCTGCTTCTGCCGTGCTTTTGTTTCGCCTCGCCTTGCTGAGCTCTGCTGTGCCTTGCCTCGCCTCTGCCGTGCTTGCGGTGGTGTGCACAGGGCTGTGATGGACGGTCACGCCCACCTCTCAACGTGCGTCCTTCACCGCTCGTCAGTCTCACTCTCTGCCTCTCACTGTCTGCCTGTATCTCAGGGTTTGTGTCTCCTCCCTGGCTGCCCTCCTTGCTGTAGTGCTGCTCGTCTCCTCACTGGCCCGTGCTTCTCCCTGCCCCAGGGCTCCCACAAATGCAAATCAGTAATTCCCAAGACTCGTGCTGAAAAATCCCTATATTGGACAAAAAGTTCCTAGTTTACAAATAATGACATGTATTTACAGTATCCCCCCCCCCCCAATAAAAAAATTAAAAAAACGAAATAATAGGAAAAATTTGCTTTTTAAGTATTTCAGAAGTCTGCTTTTGATCATTATACAGATAATACACTTTTCTTTCCCTTTTGACAATGATTTCTCTCGAAACAAAAAAGAACTTGTAACACAATGTTTGAGTTTTCTTGTGATGATTAAATTTTCATCATGTTCTTAATAAAATGCTAAAATGACATAAATAAATGAGATCCCTTAGCAGCTGAGATAGACGAGTGATTTTCATCAAGCAGTATAACATATAAACAAAGACTAAACCAAAATCAATAAATAACTGAATATCCTGAGCATTAGCTGTTGACATTTCCTGTCAACAAAATACGAAAAAATACACTGGAAGTTCATATTCTTGCTTTTCTAGCATAAATTGCACTATTAACAAATACAGTAATTTAAGAAAACACTTTCATACAAAATGTAGGTGTTACTTGTGTACTTTACACTTTGGTATACAGAATATATTATTGGCATAAGTAAAGTTCTATCATATTCTTAACAGAAGGATAAAATGAAAAAAAGAGATTCCGCAGCAGCTGAGATAGACTAGAGTGCTTTCCATCACGTTCTATCTTCTATAAAAAAATATTAATAGACTAAACTAAAATCAATAAATAACTGAGAATCCTGAGATATTGCAGTCTGACATTTCTTCAGTTAACACAATATAAAAAAAACGCTTGAGAGTTCTTATTTTGCTTTTTCCAGCAAAACTTGCACTGTTGAAAAATACAGTAAAAAAAACTCATACAAAAAGTATATGTTGCTTATTATTTATTTTACACTTCATAAGCATTATTATGATTTTAGTGCTTGCAATGATTTCATGTGTCTGTTGCATTGCTTTTGACATTTTGCATAAGCTTTAACAACCTTAATTGGGTGATCATGTACACTTAGTTTATTAGCTGTTAACCCAGTTGAAGCCATACCTAGTTTTCCATGGAGTAGTCCCACAATGCTTTCCCTTTTCAGTGAGTTTCTGTGATCATTCTTAATTGCTTTGTGTGCTAAAAAGTCTTTCAACTGGAGTATTTGCACAAGGTGGTGACATCATGCACCCAATAACTATGCAGATTTCTGTATTTCAACTCACCACTTATGTTTTTTTGGGCTCAGTCTTTCTCTCCAGCTTGACATCCCTAAATTGTCACGAACGGCGACCACAATTCCCCAGACAATCCCCAAAAAGCCAAAATCCCCAGATTATCACTAAATGCATGAAAAAGTCCCAATCTGGGGACAAAATCCCCAAAAGTGGGAGCCCTGCCCTGCCCTTGCCTGCTCGCCTGGTCTTCTTGCTAAGCTCCTCCCCCTTCTTCACGTGACTTGCTCTTATTTGCGCACTCAACTTCCCCGGTGTACTCCCTGACCTCGGCATTACAACTAGATAATCTATCGCTGGCTAACTAATAATCACTCTAGGGCTCGAGACTGGAGATGAGGGATTTCAGAACAGTCTTTCATCCATTCACACCCTCATTCACGCCAACAGTCTCTACTTATCACACACTCGTGCACCCGTCCACACATCCGCTCACTTGCTTGTTTGTTGTAATGTATAATCACTCACTCACTTGCATTCCACACCCACTCACTCGTTACACATTTGGACCGTTACAATGAGGAAATGGTGGTGATGATGATGAGCGAAAACAACGGTGATGATTGTGATGATAGAGAAGAGTGCACATTTGGACCGTTACAAATGCTTTCAAGAAGGATTCCTATTTGTATTGGAATTAAAATCATTTCAGTGTGTTCGAATTTGTTTTTGTATTCGTCGGAAGTTGAAGTATTCATACTGAAATACACAACTCTGGTATTCCCTCCACCCTGCCCGGCAAAGGTTCTAGCTCCACCTCTCCACCTGGTCCTCTGTCTGGTGTTAGTGTGCTCCACCCTGTCCCAGTAAGGGTTCTAGCTCCACCTCTCCACCTGGTCCGCTGTCTGGTGTTAGTGTGCTCCACCCTGCCCCAGTAAGGGTTCTAGCTCCACCTCTCCACCTGGTCTGCTGTCTGGTGTTAGTGTGCTCCACCCTGCCCCAGTAAGGGTTCTAGCTCCACCTCTCCACCTGGTCTGCTGTCTGGTGTTAGTGTGCTCCACCCTGCCCCAGTAAGGGTTCTAGCTCCACCTCTCCACCTGGTCCGCTGTCTGGTGCTACATACTTGTAGCACCAGCTGTCTCCTCGGCTACTGTTGTAAGCTTGCCGCTGATTGGCCAGGGCCTGAGGCAGCCTCCCCCACACACTGGGGAAACAGACTCTCCACACTACAAGTGTTGCTTCCATGCTTCGTGGCACACTCACGCCGCGTAACACATGCTTGCTCTCCGCATCACTGAACAGTAGAAGGGCTGCAGATCATGGCTGTCTCAAAACACTCAGACTCACTAAAAATAGAGGAAGTAATGGAAGCTGAAGTCAAAGCCGGGCTGTGAAGGTTGAGGCCGCTCTTTATTCCATGACAATTTTTCACAGAGTTATTAAGCTGCTGTGAAGACAAACCATTGTCCTGAGGAGGACTTTCTTTATCATGCGGTATTGTTTGTTTTTACAGTAGTGTGGCTGTCTGTGTGTGGCCTCCGGGGCAAAGCCTGGTGACTCATGACAGCGTACATGTTGCAGAGGACTGTGTCAGCCAGGCCCCGCCCCGACGGCTGGCCCTCAGAGCGGCACTCCTCCCTCCTCCCTGCCCCAAAGGTGCTGACGACTGTCAGCCAGTCTTGTGAGGGCAACACTCCCTCCCTCCTCCCTCCCTGCCCAAAGGTGCTGACGACTGTCAGCCAGTCTTGTGAGGCAACACCCTCCCTCCTCCCTCCCTCCTGCCCCAAAGGTGCTGACGACGGTCAGCCGGTCTTGTGAGGGGCAACACTCCCTCCCTCCCTCCCTCCCTGCCCCAAAGGTGCTGACGACTGTCAGCCAGTCTTGTGGGGGGCAACACTCCCTCCCTCCCTCCCCCAAAGGTGCTGACAACTGTCAGCCAGTCTTGTGAGGGGCAACACTCCCTCCCTCCCTCCCTCCCTGCCCCAAAGGTGCTGACGACTGTCAGCCTGTCTTGTGAGGGGCAACACTCCTCCTCCTCCCTCCCTCCCTCCCTGCCCAAAGGTGCTGACGACTGTCAGCCAGTCTTGTGAGGCAACACTCCCTCCTCCCTCCCCCCTCCCTCCCTCCCTGCCCCAAAGGTGCTGACGACTGTCAGCCAGTCTTGTGAGGGGCAACACTCCCTGCCTCCCTCCCTCCCTGCCTCCCTGCCCCAAAGGTGCTGACGACTGTCAGCCAGTCTTGTGGGGGGCAACACTCCCTCCCTCCCTCCCTCCCTGCCCCAAAGGTGCATACACCTGTCAGCCTGTCTTGTGAGGGCAACACTCCTCCTCCTCCCTCCCTCCCTGCCCCAAAGGTGCTGACGACTGTCAGCCAGTCTTGTGAGGCAACACTCCCTCCCTCCCTCCCTCCCTGCCCCAAAGGTGCTGACGACTGTCAGCCAGTCTTGTGAGGGGCAACACTCCCCCTCCCTCCCTCCCTGCCCCAAAGGTGCTGACGACTGTCAGCCAGTCTTGTGAGGGGCAACACGCCCCCCTCCCTCCCTCCCTGCCCCAAAGGTGCTGACGACTGTCAGCCAGTCTTGTGAGGGGCAACACTCCCCCTCCCTCCCTCCCTGCCCCAAAGGTGCTGACAACTGTCAGCCAGTCTTGTGAGGGCAACACTCCTCCCTCCCTCCCTCCCTCCTCCTGCCCCAAAGGTGCTGACAACTGTCAGCCAGTCTTGTGAGGGGCAACACTCCTCCCTCCCTCCCTCCCTCCCTGCCCCAAAGGTGCTGACAACTGTCAGCCAGTCTTGTGGGGCAACACTCCCTCCTCCTCCCTCCTCCCAGCCCCAAAGGTGCATACAACTGTCAGCCTGTCTTGTGAGGGGCAACACTCCTCCCTCCCTCCCTCCCTCCCTGCCCCAAAGGTGCATACAACTGTCAGCCTGTCTTGTGAGGGGCAACACTCCTCCCTCCCTCCCTCCTCCCTGCCCCAAAGGTGCATACAACTGTCAGCCTGTCTTGTGGGGGGCAACACTCCTCCCTCCTCCCTCCCTCCCTGCCCCAAAGGTGCATACAACTGTCAGCCTGTCTTGTGAGGGCAACACTCCCTCCTCCTCCCTCCCTCCCTGCCCCAAAGGTGCTGACAACTGTCAGCCTGTCTTGTGGGGGGCAACACTCCCTGCCCCCCCCCCCCCCCCGCCCCAAAGGTGCATACAACTGTCAGCCTGTCTTGTGAGGGCAACACTCCCTCCCTCCCTCCCTGCCCCAAAGGTGCATACAACTGTCAGCCTGTCTTGTGGGGGCAACACTCCCTCCCTCCTCCTCCCCTGCCCCAAAGGTGCATACAACTGTCAGCCTGTCTTGTGGGGGCAACACTCCCTCCTCCCTCCCCTGCCCCAAAGGTGCATACAACTGTCAGCCTGTCTTGTGGGGGCAACACTCCCTCCCTCCCTCCCTCCCTCCCTCCCTGCCCCAAAGGTGCTGACAACTGTCAGCCTGTCTTGTGGGGCAACACTCCCTCCCTCCCTCCTCCCTCCCTCCCTGCCCCAAAGGTGCATACAACTGTCAGCCTGTCTTTTGGGGGGCAACACTCCCTCCCTCCATCCCTCCCTGCCCCAAAGGTGCTGACAACTGTCAGCCTGTCTTGTGGGGGGCAACACTCCCTCCCTCCCTCCCTCCCTGCCCCAAAGGTGCTGACAACTGTCAGCCTGTCTTGTGGGGGGCAACACTCCCCCCTCCCTCCCTGCCTGCCCCAAAGGTGCTGACAACTGTCAGCCAGTCTTGTGAGGGCAACACTCCCTCCCTCCTCCCTCCCTCCCTGCCCAAAAGGTGCTGACAACTGTCAGCCTGTCTTGTGAGGGTCAACACTCCCTCCCTCCTCCCTCCCTCCCTGCCCCAAAGGTGCTGACAACTGTCAGCCAGTCTTGTGGGGGGCAACACTCCCTCCCTCCCTCCCTCCCTCCTCCCTGCCCCAAAGGTGCTGACAACTGTCAGCCTGTCTTGTGGGGGGCAACACTCCCTCCCTCCATCCCTCCCTGCCCCAAAGGTGCTGAAAACTGTCAGCCTGTCTTGTGAGGGGCCACCCTCCCTCCTCCCTCCCTGCCCCAAAGGTGCTGACAACTGTCAGCCTGTCTTGTGAGGGGCAACACTCCTCCTCCCTCCTCCCTCCCTGCCCCAAAGGTGCATACAACTGTCAGCCTGTCTTGTGAGGGGCAACACTCCCTCCCTCCCTGCCCCAAAGGTGCATACAACTGTCAGCCTGTCTTGTGAGGGGCAACACTCCCTCCCTGCCCCAAAGGTGCTGACAACTGTCAGCCAGTCTTGTGGGGGGCAACACTCCCTCCCTCCCTGCCCCAAAGGTGCTGACAACTGTCAGCCTGTCTTGTGTGGGGCAACACTCCCTCCCTCCCTCCCTCCCTCCCTGCCCCAAAGGTGCATACAACTGTCAGCCTGTCTTGTGAGGGGCAACACTCCTCCCTCCCTCCCTCCCTCCCTGCCCCAAAGGTGCTGACAACTGTCAGCCTGTCTTGTGAGGGGCAACACTCCCTCCCTCCCTGCCCCAAAGGTGCATACAACTGTCAGCCAGTCTTGTGAGGGGCAACACTCCCTCCCACCCTACCTCCCAGCCCCCAAGGTGCATACAACTGTCAGCCTGTCTTGAGGGGCAACACTCCCTCTCTGCCTCCCTCCCTGCCCCAAAGGTGCATACAACTGTCAGCCTGTCTTGTGAGGGGCAACACTCCCTCCCTGCCCCAAAGGTGCATACAACTGTCAGCCAGTCTTGTGAGGGGCAACACTCCCTCCCTCCCTCCTCCCTGCCCCAAAGGTGCATACAACTGTCAGCCAGTCTTGTGAGGGGCAACACTCCCTCCCTCCCTCCCTCCCTGCCCCAAAGGTGCTGACAACTGTCAGCCTGTCTTGTGGGGGGCAACACTCCCTCCCTCCCTCCCTCCCTCCCTGCCCCAAAGGTGCATACAACTGTCAGCCTGTCTTGTGAGGGGCAACACTCCCTCCCTCCCTCCCTCCCTCCCTGCCCCAAAGGTGCATACAACTGTCAGCCTGTCTTGTGAGGGGCAACACTCCCTCCCTCCCTCCCTCCCTGCCCCAAAGGTGCATACAACTGTCAGCCTGTCTTGTGAGGGGCAACACTCCTCCTCCCTCCCTCCCTCCCTGCCCCAAAGGTGCTGACAACTGTCAGCCAGTCTTGTGAGGGGCATCACTCCCTCCCTCCCTCCCTCCCTCCCTCCCTGCCCCAAAGGTGCATACAACTGTCAGCCTGTCTTGTGAGGGGCAACACTCCCTCCCTCCCTCCCTCCCTGCCCCAAAGGTGCATACAACTGTCAGCCTGTCTTGTGAGGGGCAACACTCCCTCCCTCCCTCCCTCCCTCCCTGCCCCAAAGGTGCATACAACTGTCAGCCGGTCTTGTGAGGGGCAACCTCCCTCCCTCCTCCCTCCCTCCCTGCCCCAAAGGTGCATACAACTGTCAGCCTGTCTTGTGAGGGGCAACACTCCTCCCTCCCTCCCTGCCTCCCTGCCCCAAAGGTGCGGACGACTGTCAGCCAGTCTTGTGGGGGGCAACACTCCCTCCCTGCCCCAAAGGTGCATACAACTGTCAGCCTGTCTTGTGAGGGGCAACACTCCCTCCCTCCCTCCTTCCCTCCCTGCCCCAAAGGTGCTGACAACTGTCAGCTGTCTTGTGAGGGCAACACTCCTCCCTCCCTCCCTCCCAGCCCAAAAGGTGCTGACAACTGTCAGCCTGTCTTGTGAGGGGCAACACTCCCTCCCTCCCACCCTGCCCCATAGGTGCTGACCCCTGTCAGCCTGTCTTGTGAGGGGCAACACTCCCTCTCTGCCTCCCTCCCTCCCTGCCCCAAAGGTGCATACAACTGTCAGCTGTCTTGTGAGGGCCAGGAGCCAGCAGTGCCGAGCAAGGAGTACAAGTCAAGTAAGAGGAGAAAATGTTTGTGCATCATTTTACTCAACCCTCGTTTTTGAATATATTTTCTCACCTTACAGTCACAAATTTATTCCAGTGCAATGCAGAGTTTCCTGGGGCAGGCAATGGTGCCTCAGATTTTGTTCCTGGCCAACAGTAGTGTGGGAAAGTCTGGCAGGAGTGAAGTGTTCCTGGGGCAGGCAATGGTGGCTCAGATTTTGTTCCTGGCCAACAGTAGTGTGGGAAAGTCTGGCAGGAGTGAAGTGTTCCTGGGGCAGGCAATGGTGCCTCAGATTTTGTTCCTGGCCAACAGTAGTGTGGGAAAGTCTGGCAGGAGTGAAGTGTTCCTGGGGCAGGCAATGGTGCCTCAGATTTTGTTCCTGGCCAACAGTAGTGTGGGAAAGTCTGGCAGGAGTGAAGTGTTCCTGGGGCAGGCAATGGTGCCTCACATTTTGTTCCTGGCCAACAGTAGTGTGGGAAAGTCTGGCAGGAGTGAAGTGTTCCTGGGGCAGGCAATGGTGCCTAAGATTTTGTTCCTGGCCAACAGTAGTGTGGGAAAGTCTGGCAGGAGTGAAGTGTTCCTGGGGCAGGCAATGGTGCCTCACATTTTGTTCCTGGCCAACAGTAGTGTGGGAAAGTCTGGCAGGAGTGAAGTGTGTGGCTTGGGGCGTGGCGGCACCAGGGCCGTGTGTCCCGGGGCCAGCCTCAGACACACTCTGTAACCTGACCTCTGTGCCTTGAGGGTTCACCAAGCGCTGCCTGTGTGGCCAACACGGCCCATTGGTGGCCTTGGTGGGCGCCAGAGATGCAACTAGTGCAGCAGAGGTTTGCAGTGTGGTGTTCAGGGTTGGTCCGTGGTGCAGTGGTCAGTGTGCCTGGCTGGGAGTCTGCAAGCCCGGGTTTGGACACCTGCCCGGGCACTGAGGGCGCAGCTCACCCAGCTGTTGGTGCTCTCTTTGGGGCTGGCTGATGGACGGTGCCTGAGGAGGACTGTGAGTCGTGTGTTGGTCCTCTGGCACCAGAAACAGGAACAGTTCTCTCCTCAACTTTGCAAAGTCCAGGAGGCTGAGGGTTCTGGTTCCTGGGTGCAGAGGCGCGAGCCTTGGCGCTGGACTTGACACAGCAGTGCTGGCGGTGTGGCAAAGGAGACCAGCCACATCCTTGTCAGTGCTCGCTGGAGGATCCCTCGGAACTGTAGGCTTTTCCGGAGTGCTGAGCTCCTAGACCCGTGCAGTGTTTCCTACGCACAAGTGCGCACCTCTTGAGGAAGTGTTCAGTGCGTACTTATGCCTTTGCCCTTTTGAACAGTCAGGCTGCTGTCACTTGTGTTTTTGTCTTTAATTCCTTACTCCAGGAGTGTTAAGGGAGCGTCGCCTGCCTTACTCCTGTGGGAGAACATCAAAATTCAGTCCATGCTTTGGTTCATTTATGCAACAATCCTTTTGTAATGAAGCATCCTTCCTGCGCTGCCTGAGTAAAACACGTAAATCCCTTTAATAGTAACGCAAAAGTACGCAAAAATTGAAGCATCGCTTTACTTGAGGATGCCACTGAGCCGTCCTTTGAGAAGGGTTTGCTCGCTGTCTCTTTTGAAGGAGTAACTATTGTAGAACATTTGTTGTGGATTCCTTTTTCACTTGCCAGTCTGCATCTCTCCGTATAATGTTTTACTTGCAAGTACTCTAGAAAACTGTGAGTTTGAGGGGAAAGGAATGGTGAAAAATGTGTGAGACTAAATATATTTATTTCACTCCACATGAGAAATAGAGAAAGGTTTCCTCTTTGTGACAAAGAAGATCCCTCAGATTGGTTGAGGCACAGCAGAGCTATGTCCTTCTGATTGGCAAAACAACAGTGTTGAGATATAGGGCATTTAAAGTTTGAGGCGTAGCTGAGCGCGCCATTTAAAGTCCTGTATTAGGGTCGCCTACGGTCGCAACATTTTGATCTATTTTGCTAATAAAAGCCACTTTAGAAGCCAGGGTTTGCCACGAAACTCTGAGAGACTGTTGCCAAGATCACAATCATATTTCAGAAACACATAACTAATTTTCGTCAAATCTCAGAAATTATCGAACATGTCACTCCTTGGCTTAGTTACCCTTTGTGTAAAATGCCTCCCAGGAATCCCTGGGTGTTGGAAATGATGCTAGCGCCCATGCTGGCATTGTAATATTGTTTTGGTCATGATTTTCTTTCCATTCATTCATTCATCTTTGACGCCTGCTCCTAGGAGCTCCCACCAGGGGATGGCCACGGCAGAAGTCTCCATCTCTCTCTATCCAGACACTCCCTCCTTGCCTGCTCAAAGTTCCTCAAGGATCTTTCCCCCTCTCCCTCACATACTCCTGCACCCTGTCCCTCCACTTCACTGGAGGTCGTCCTCTAACATTCCCACACTTGGAATAAACTAGTTCACAGTATATTATGGCTTTTGTTATTTGCAGCTTCCTTTCTCATGAAGATCTAACAGTGAATTTCATGATCATACTTAGTCTTGCTCCCAAACAGCCGTAAAGTCAACCATCAATGCTGAAATGTTTTTGAACAAAAAATTGTTCCACGAGTGAAGAGTTTTGCCTTTTGGACAAGTGTGGATATGGATGCAGGGCAGGTATCTAAGCATTTCTAATTGTAGTGTGTCTATTGCAGTGATGGTGATGACACTGACAACAAGGAGCATGTCCTCCTAGAGTGACCTCAAGCTGGTACTGGCCACAGAGATCACTTTGTCGCACTCCACTTTGGGTAAGCACGTTTAAAATTGTCCTTTATTTATGAGCAAGTTTTCCTTCAGGGCTCGTTTATAACATTTGTACTTTGACAATTATATCTTGATGCTTATGAGGGCATAACAATGGTGGGTCTTGCCAGGAAGGCACTCCAGGGACTGGCCTGGCCCACGGTGTTGTGGACTCGCTCAGTACAGGTATATGGCGTTGTCGATATCTACACAGGCCGGAGGGGCTTAGAATGGAAAGGGGAGATGTGTGGAGGCCTGCTCGGAGGTCCATTGGGGGTGGAGGCAGCGAGCGAGTGAAGCAACGCACCCCCTAGTTAGTTAAACTGTGGCAGCCCTTATGTCCCAGTGGCCATGTGTCCCGGGGTGACGGGTTCTTCCCGCCACAGGCTCAGGGACCATTGTGGCAGAGATGAGCACTGGGGCCATGCACAGCCACAGCCTGTGCCCCAAACTTTACCGTCCATTCAGGGTCCAGGGCAGCCGTGGTGATGGCTCAGGGACCATTGTGGCAGAGATGAGCACTGGGGCCATGCACAGCCACAGCCTGTGCCCCAAACTTTACCGTCCATTCAGGGTCCAGGGCAGCCGTGGTGACGGCTCAGGCATTAAGTTTCTTCCACTTCAACAGTAGATCATGTTTGTAAAGGTAATTTCTGCTGTAAAACTTTCTTAAAGCAGGACAGATATTTCTTTATTGGCAGCTGTCAGCAGGCAACAGAATGCAACATGTTGTGAATATCTTGATAAGTTATCCAGCAATGATGACAAGTTAGTAATGCTTCAAAGTGCAGGTTACAGGTCAACCCCTAACCAAGTCAACTCACTACCCATCAGCTCACTCCCCTGGTCAACTAACCAGGTAACTCACTCCCCTGATCAACTAACCAGGTAACTCACTCCCTGGTCAACTAACCAGGTTAACTCATTCCCTGGTCAACTAACCAGGTAACTCACTCCCTGGTCAACTAACCAGGTAACTCATTCCCTGGTCAACTAACCAGGTAACTCACTCCCTGGTCAACTAACCAGGTAACTCACTCCCTGGTCAACTAACCAGGTAACTCACTCCCCTGGTCAACTAACCAGGTAACTCACTCCCCTGGTCAACTAACCAGGTAACTCACTCCTTGGTCAACTAACCAGGTAACTCAATCCTGGTCAACTAACCAGGTAACTCACCCCTGGTCAACTAACCAGGTAACTCACCCCTGGTCAACTAACCAGGTAACTCACTCCCTGGTCAACTAACCAGGTAACTCACTCCCTGGTCAACTAACCAGGTAACTCACTCCCCTGGTCAACTAACCAGGTAACTCACTCCTTGGTCAACTAACCAGGTAACTCACTCCTTGGTCAACTAACCAGGTAACTCACTCCTTGGTCAACTAACCAGGTAACTCACTCCTTGGTCAACTAACCAGGTAACTCACACCCAGGTCAACAAAACAGGTAACTCACTTCCGTGGTCAACTAACCAGGTAACTCACCCCTGGTCAACTAACCAGGTAACTCACTCCCTGGTCAACTAACCAGGTAACTCACTCCCTGGTCAACTAACCAGGTAACTCACTCCCTGGTCAACTAACCAGGTAACTCACTCCCTGGTCAACTAACCAGGTAACTCATTCCCTGGTCAACTAACAAGGTAACTCACCCCTGGTCAACTAACCAGGTAACTCACCCTGGTCAACTAACCAGGTAACTCACTCCTTGGTCAACTAACCAGGTAACTCACTCCCCTGGTCAACTAACCAGGTAACTCACTCCCTGGTCAACTAACCAGGTAACTCATTCCCTGGTCAACTAACCAGGTAACTCATTCCCTGGTCAACTAACCAGGTAACTCACTCCCTGGTCAACTAACCAGGTAACTCACTCCCTGGTCAACTAACCAGGTAACTCACTCCCTGGTCAACTAACCAGGTAACTCACTCCCTGGTCAACTAACCAGGTAACTCACTCCCTGGTCAACTAACCAGGTAACTCATTCCCTGGTCAACTAACCAGGTAACTCACTCCCCTGGTCAACTAACCAGGTAACTCATTCCCCTGGTCAACTAACCAGGTAACTCACTCCCCTGGTCAACTAACCAGGTAACTCACTCCCTGGTCAACTAACCAGGTAACTCACTCCCTGGTCAACTAACCAGGTAACTCACTCTCTGGTCAACTAACCAGGTAACTCATTCCCTGGTCAACTAACCAGGTAACTCACTCCCTGGTCAACTAACCAGGTAACTCATTCCCTGGTCAACTAACCAGGTAACTCACCCCTGGTCAACCCAGGTAACTCACTCCCTGGTCAAGTAACCAGGTAACTCACTCCCTGGTCAAGTAACCAGGTAACTCACTCCCAGGTCAAGTAACCAGGTAACTCACTCCCCTGGGCAAGTAACCAGGTAACTCACTCCCTGGTCAACTAACCAGGTAACTCACTCCCTGGTCAACTAACCAGGTAACTCACTCCCCTGGTCAACTAACCAGGTAACTCACTCCCTGGTCAACTAACCAGGTAACTCACTCCCCTGGTCAACTAACCAGGTAACTCACTCCCCTGGTCAACTAACCAGGTAACTCACTCCCTGGTCAACTAACCAGGTAACTCACTCCCCTGGTCAAGTAACCAGGTAACTCACTCCCTGGTCAAGTAACCAGGTAACTCACTCCCTGGTCAACTAACCAGGTAACTCACTCCCCTGGTCAAGTAACCAGGTAACTCACTCCCCTGGTCAAGTAACCAGGTAACTCACTCCCCTGGTCAACTAACCAGGTAACTCACTCCCCTGGTCAACTAACCAGGTAACTCACTCCCCTGGTCAAGTAACCAGGTAACTCACTCCCCTGGTCAACTAACCAGGTAACTCACTCCCCTGGTCAACTAACCAGGTAACTCACTCCCCTGGTCAAGTAACCAGGTAACTCACTCCCCTGGTCAACTAACCAGGTAACTCACTCCCCTGGTCAAGTAACCAGGTAACTCACTCCCCTGGTCAACTAACCAGGTAACTCACTCCCCTGGTCAACTAACCAGGTAACTCACTCCCCTGGTCAACTAACCAGGTAACTCAATACACTGGTCAACTAACCAGGTAACTCACTCCCCTGGTCAACTAACCAGGTAACTCACTCCCCTGGTCAAGTAACCAGGTAACTCACTCCCCTGGTCAAGTAACCAGGTAACTCACTCCCCTGGTCAAGTAACCAGGTTAGTCCCTTAACGACAACGATGGCGCCATATATTTTTTCACTGACGTAAGCAACGAGCTCCGGCCACAGCATTTACTGTAAAGTGTGTGGGAGAGAGTGCCGCGAGATTTTGTGTGAATGTGCAAAACTTTGTTGCCTTGGCCCACACGGGACAACCACGCCCTCAGAGCTGTTCTTTACGATGCAAGTCCGATTTTATGTTTTTTTTGATCTCGTATGTAATATTTTCAGGTTGTATCGTAAGCTCTCGCTTCAAAGACACGGCAAGTAGCGAAATGTAGATCATTTCGGTGACGCAGCGATGCACGGCGAAGGTGTTGCCATGTAACAGGATCACCCACCGAGGCTCTCGTGCTGGAAAAGGAGTGTGACCACACAGTTGTTTTTTATAGTCGTGATGATTCGGAGAGTTGATTTTTTCATGATTTTTATTAAATATAAATCAATCTAGACACTGTAGGTGTTGCAACGGCTATAAAAAGGTTAATTTGGTTGATTTATATTCAGATATTACACTTGTGAGAAGAGAAGGAAGACATAATACCAACATTTTTGAGATATTTCTTGTAGTAGTTCTCCTTTTATTGTTTTTCCTATGAATATTGAGAGGATACTTTTGTGCTTCTACAAATGTCTTGTAGTAAATATATTCTTGTTTACTAGCCAATCAAACTTAAGTTATATTAATATTATGGCGAGCATTATGAGTGTCCGTACCATCCCACCCCTGGCCGAACCGTCACCACGGGAGGGGATGGTTCGCACGATTCAGAAACTTGTCTTTCATCACCTACAGCTGAAAACTGGAAATAGCTACGGGCGTCATATTAGCAGCCTAAAGAGCCAGGTGATGGAGGAACTTTTTGAGATCAACAAAATTACACACTACTTTTGAAACTTTTTTTCTAAAAATATTTTCTACAGAGTGTCCGAATCATCACCCTCTCCCCTATATGTCGACGCTAAATGACTAACTGGCACCTCTTTCGCCCCCTGGATGACTCCGTGCCAAAAACAGCCTACAGTTCCTGCCTGCACATCACGGCGTCTGCAGAGCGAGGATGTTCCCTCAGCCGACCTGTCTTGGCGGTCTTCCTCTAGTTTCTGCTCGCTGTGTGCGTGCTGAGCGTAGTCTTGACACCTCCATGATTTGCCTGGTGTTCTACATGAACCAATATCTTGTTCACAGGGGTGTTCACAGGAGTGGGAAGCAGAAGTTGGAATTTTTGGGAATCATGGAATTCCAGCCAAATCATAATCTGATTTCACAGTTGAGTTATACGGATGATTTTGTACAATTTTATTCAGTGAGATTCATTCCAGAATGAAAACTACAAAAACAGTTTTTCAAGTGTCTCCACAACTTGGGCTGTCTGTAGGCAGTAAATTTCCGGTCAGAGATTCTAAACTATATTTTAGACTCCATCGCGATAAAATGAGCAACTTTTCTTCAATATTTTTTTCTGTACATCGCATCAGTAAAAGTTGGAATTTTTTGGGAATCCTGGAATTCCAGCCAAGTGTGACAACCTGGAAAGAAAGGGCTCTCACAGCAGGGTGCCTTGTGGGACTTTTCTTAGTTTCAAAGTGTATTTTTCGATGACTTGCGTTATGGGGATCACCCAAGAAAAGTTTTGCGGTTTGGAGGAGTTAATCTTTGAAATAATGTGAATATTGCTGAATGTGAGGCCGGGCTATTTTGAATATTACCCAGTGTGTTATTTACATGCAGTAAATTACCAAAATTCCTTATGTGCAGGCACCTGCAGAGCCAGACGTCTTGTTTAAGTGCTTGCAGTGAGGTGAATTATAGGTGTTTGAAAGGCCAAGAATCCTTGGAGTGTGATCTGACTAAACTGTTTGACACAAGCTTGTCTTTCGTGTGCTTGTTTGGTGTGTTGTCGATGCAAATCAGCACATTTGTGTTTTATACAAGATGGCCTGAGGGTTCCTGAGTACAGAAACACTGAAATATATGCCAGAACACCAGCTTGGGTGAGGCACTGAGTGGAGGCGTCCGTGCCCCAGGGTGCCCGCTGTGACCTGAGAGTGAAAGGCGAACCCCACAATGCATTACCAATGCAAGGGGTACCAGTTGACCTGGGGTGTGGGTTGACCTGGTTACCAGTTGACCTGGGGTGTGGGTTGACCTGGTTACCAGTTGACCTGGGGTGTGGGTTGACCTGGTTACCAGTTGACCTGGGGTGTGGGCTGACCTGGTTACCAGTTGACCTGGGGTGTGGGTTGACCTGGTTACCAGTTGACCTGGGGTGTGGGCTGACCTGGTTACCAGTTGACCTGGGGTGTGGGTTGACCTGGTTACCAGTTGACCTGGGGTGTGGGCTGACCTGGTTACCAGTTGACCTGGGGTGTGGGTTGACCTGGTTATATCTTACTCGGGAATAACTTTAACAAAGCGTCACACAGGGATGATACTTTGGCAGTGTTTCAGACCTTGCCGTAATTTCACCACTATGGTTCACTAACAGTGTGGGTGACGAGAGCACTCACAAGAGACACGTAATGCAACAATCCGGCACAGGTGGTTTGCGGTGCGTGGCGGTGCGCTGGCCACGTCACGGCACCGCCACGCCGGCCCTGTGTCGGGAACCACTCCACCTGCCAGACTGTCATTGCATGTCCCTCACGAGTACTTTGGTCATCCACATTTTGTCGGTGAACCACGCGGATGAAAACAGGGCCAGGTCTGAAACGTGCTCTGCCAAATTATCTTCCTTGTCCAACGCTCTGTTGAAATGTTGCTCACGAGAAACAGCACAACACAGCCCGGAAACCCATGGTGTGTGTGTGTGTGTGTGTGTGTGTGTGTGTGTGTGTGTGTGTGTGTGTGTGTGTGTGTGTGTGTGTGTGTGTGTGTGTGTGTGTGTCTCTCTCTCTCTCTCTCTCTCTCTCTCTCTCTCTCTCTCTCTCTCTCTCTCTCTCTCTCTCTCTCACCTCACCACAGCACACAGGACACACAGGATGTCTCCCCACAGTATGTTTACAAACCCCCCAGACACATAAGGGACCCCCCCCCCCTCTCTCTTATCTTTTTCCATTAAGGATTCTGTTGTTTTGAGTAACATTCTCCAGCAGCCGTGAGGTAAAGGTCTGAAGTGATCTGGCTAACCAGGGTGACTGGAGCGCTGACTTTTGTCCCTAGAAAACCAATCTTTCCTAGAGCTATTTGGTCTTGTCATAATGCAATGTACACAATATTTTAGTCCAGTTATCAACATGAGAGAGAGAGAGAGAGAGAGTGGCAGCGGTGACGTGGCCTCTCCGCTAATCCTGCCAGTCACACCCAAAGTGACTGATGAACAGGGCAGCCTTCAGTAGACTGTTTCTCTCACTCTTGAGAAACTGAAATTTCCTTTTCTGTGTTGAGTAACATCCTCTGTTCTCCCCAACAGACCGCTGCTGAAGGCTGGCTGACAGCTGGACTGTCCCGCCACTGTGTGCAGGCCAGTGGGACAGGCGGCCTGCTGGGGAGCACATGTGTCCCCTCCTGCCCTGCAGACACAGACACAGCCGCTGGACCTCAGCACCCAGGAGGGAGGACACAGCCGCTGCCTCCCCCGCCAAGCGCCGCACGGCCACGCTCAGCGCCTGGAAGAAGAAGCAACAGTGACGCCAAGATGAAGGCCGTTCCCACTCCCTCGGCAAGCCTGAGTGTCTCTGAGCAGAGGAACTAAAAACGTCTTGATAATTCTCTGGAACAAGTTATTTCTGTAGAGCATTCTGTCCCTCAGGTGTACGCTGGACTCCAATAAACATCCGGTTGGGGAAACATTCCTTTTATTTGACAGAAAATGCTTCCAGCTTTGCTCCAGAACCTGTCTGAGGTGTCTTGGGGCGTCTGACCTCTCCGAGGAAAGGAAAGGGAAGGAAAGGAAAGGAAAGGAAAGGAAAGGAGAGGAGAGGAGAGGAGAGGAAAGGAAAGGAGAGGGAAGGGAAGGGAAGGGAAGGGAAGGGAAGGGGGAGGGAAGGAGGAAGGGAAGAAGGAGGGAAGGGGAAGGAGGGTTTGTAAGTTGGGAGGGAAGGAGGGGTCTCTCTCTCTCTCTCTCTCTCTCTCTCTCTCTCTCTCTCTCTCTCTCTCTCTCTCTCTCTCTCTCTCTCTCTCTCTCTCTCTCTCTCTCTCTCTCTCTCTCTCTCTCTCTCTCTCTCTCTCTCTCTCTCTCTCTCTCTCTCTCTCTCTCTCTCTCTCTCTCTCTCTCTCTCTCTCTCTCTCTCTCTCTCTCTCTCTCTCTCTCTCTCTCTCTCACAGACTCAGCAACACACACAACAACACTTACCAAACCCTTCCTCCTCCTCCTCCTCCTCCTCCTCTGGCTGGTGTCACATGGAGGGGCGGGGTGTCCAGGGGGGATGTGGCAGGGAGGTGTGGCCTGAAGGAGCTGTGTGGCGTCACTCTGCTTCCTGTTCGCGGCGGGATGTGGCTCTGACAGGCCTGGAAAAGGGGGCAGAGTCAGCGGTCAGCTTCAAACACACACAGACCTTGATGAAAATGGCAATAACAGAGAAACGAAGAGGAGGAGGGACGTGAGGAAGACAGGAGGAGAAAGGGGGAAGATTGCGCTACATTTTGGTATATTGGAAAAGAAAACAGGAGTAGAGGAAAGTGGAGAAAGACTGAGGCGAACTTGAGGAAGGTAGAAAGAAAATGTCAATCGCGCACGGAGAATAACACAGACCTTGATAAAAATAGAAATAACAGAAAAAGGAAGAGACAGAGGAAGATTAGGAAGACAGGAGAAGAAAGGGGGAAGATTGCGCTACATTTTGGTATATTGGGAAAGAAAACAGGAGTGGAGGAAAGTGGAGAAAGACTGAGGCGAACTTGAGGAAGGTAGAAAGAAAATGTCACAATCACGCACGGAAAATAACACAGACCTTGATAACAATAGAAATAACAGAGAAACGAAGAGACAGAGGAAGATTGGGAAGACAGGAGAAGAAAGACGAAAGATTGCGCTACATTTTGGTATATTGGAAAAGAAAACAGGAGTAGAGGAAAGTGGAGAAAGACTGAGGCGAACTTGAGGAAGGTAGAAAGAAAATGTCACAATCACGCACGGAAAATAACACAGACCTTGATAAAAATAGAAATACCAGAAAAAGAAAGAGACAGAGGAAGATTAGGAAGACAGGAGAAAAAAGGGGGAAGATTGCGCTACATTTTGGTATATTGGAAAAGAAAACAGAAATAGAGGAAAGTGGAGAAAGACTGAGGCGAACTTGAGGAAGGTAGAAAGAAAATGTCACAATCACGCACGGAGAATAACACAGACCTTGATAAAAATAGAAATAACAGAAAAAGGAAGAGACAGAGGAAGATTAGGAAGACAGGAGAAGAAAGGGGGAAGATTGCGCTACATTTTGGTATATTGGGAAAGAAAACAGGAGTGGAGGAAAGTGGAGAAAGACTGAGGCGAACTTGAGGAAGGTAGAAAGAAAATGTCACAATCACGCACGGAAAATAACACAGACCTTGATAACAATAGAAATACCAGAAAAACGAAGAGACAGAGGAAGATTGGGAAGACAGGAGGAGAAAGACGAAAGATTGCGCTACATTTTGGTATATTGGAAAAGAAAAAAGGAGTAGAGAAAAGTGGAGAAAATGGAGGACAAAAAGATGGAAGAAATGAACGAAACTACTAAGAATCACGGCGGACAAAGACACAGACCTTGATGAAAATGTGAAGAACAGAGAAACGAAGAGGAGGAGGAAGGTGAGGAAGACAGGAGGAGGAAGGTGAGGAAGACAGGAGGAGGAAGGTGAGGAAGACAGGAGGAGGAAGGTGAGGAAGACAGGAGGAGGAAGAGGAAAGATTACGCTGTTTTTTGGTACAGAAGAAACAGACCAACTGGCAGAGGAGAGTGGCGGGACATGGCGATGAACTTGTGGGAGGGAGAAAGTACTTGTAAAGAACTTGTGGACATGTTACAATGCTCTCTCTCTCTCTCTCTCTCTCTCTCTCTCTCTCTCTCTGCAAGTGTGTGTTTGTGTCTACAAGTGTGTGTTTGTGCCTACAAGTGTGTGTTTGTGCCTACAAGTGTGTGTTTGTGCCTGTAAGTGTGTGTTTGTGCATACAAGTGTGTGTTTGTGCCTACAAGTGTGTGTTTGTGCCTACAAGTGTGTGTTTGTGCCTGCAAGTGTGTGTTTGTGCCTACAAGTGTGTGTTTGTGCCTACAAGTGTGTGTTTGTGCCTACAAGTGTGTGTTTGTGCCTACAAGTGTGTGTTTGTGCCTAAAAGTGTGTGTTTGTGCCTGCAAGTGTGTGTTTGTGCCTACAAGTGTGTGTTTGTGCCTGCAAGTGTGTGTTTGTGTCTACAAGTGTGTGTTTGTGCCTACAAGTGTGTGTTTGTGCCTACAAGTGTGTGTTTGTGCCTGCAAGTGTGTGTTTGTGCCTACAAGTGTGTGTTTGTGCCTGCAAGTGTGTGTTTGTGCCTACAAGTGTGTGTTTGTGCCTACAAGTGTGTGTTTGTGTCTACAAGTGTGTGTTTGTGTCTACAAGTGTGTGTTTGTGCCTACAAGTGTGTGTTTGTGTCTACAAGTGTGTGTTTGTCTCTACAAGTGTGTGTTTGTGCCTACAAGTGTGTGTTTGTGCCTGCAAGTGTGTGTTTGTGCCTACAAGTGTGTGTTTGTGCCTACAAGTGTGTGTTTGTGTCTACAAGTGTGTGTTTGTGCCTACAAGTGTGTGTTTGTGCCTACAAGTGTGTGTTTGTGCCTACAAGTGTGTGTTTGTGCCTACAAGTGTGTGTTTGTGTCTACAAGTGTGTGTTTGTGCCTACAAGTGTGTGTTTGTGCCTACAAGTGTGTGTTTGTGTCTACAAGTGTGTGTTTGTGCCTGCAAGTGTATGTTTGTGCCTGCAAGTGTGTGTTTGTGCCTGCAAGTGTGTGTTTGTGCCTACAAGTGTGTGTTTGTGCCTGCAAGTGTGTGTTTGTGCCTACAAGTGTGTGTTTGTGTCTACAAGTGTGTGTTTGTGCCTGCAAGTGTGTGTTTGTGTCTACAAGTGTGTGTTTGTGCCTGCAAGTGTGTGTTTGTGCCTACAAGTGTGTGTTTGTGCCTACAAGTGTGTGTTTGTGCCTACAAGTGTGTGTTTGTGTCTACAAGTGTGTGTTTGTGCCTACAAGTGTGTGTTTGTGCCTGCAAGTGTGTGTTTGTGCCTACAAGTGTGTGTTTGTGTCTACAAGTGTGTGTTTGTGCCTGCAAGTGTGTGTTTGTGCCTGCAAGTGTGTGTTTGTGCCTCTCCTCCACGTGCTAACAGATGGAAGAGAAGTGGAAGGAATGTGGAGCAATAAGCAAAAATGTGAGGAGGGTCCCGCCATGCCGGTACTTCATGGCGACATACTACATCCCTTGGTTTCTTTGTTGTTTTCTCGGGTTTTAGAGTGGATACAAGGCTCAGGTGGGTCTCTACTGATACCCTGATCCTTTACCTCCACTTTGCCACTTAAGGAACGAAGATACGTGGAAGGAGAGTGGAGAAATAACGGAAAATATGGAGACAGGTGGACCAGCTCGGCGCCATACAAGCACTTATCGCTACAGACATCCCTTGGTTTCTTGGCTGTTTTCGCAGTTTTTAGACCAGATAGAAGACTCGGGTTGGTCTCTAATCATACCCTGATCCTTTACCTCCACTTTGCCACTTAAGGAACGAAGATACGTGGAAGGAGAGTGGAGAAATAACGGAAAGTATATAGACAGGTGGAACAGCTCGGCGCCATGCAAGCACTTTTCGCTACAGACATCCCTTGATTTCTTCGCTGTTTTCTCGGTTTCTGTAACAGATAGAAAATTTGGGTTGGTCTCTACTGATACTCTTATCCTTCACCTCCATTGTGCCAAATACAGAATCTACATATGTGGAAGGAGAGTGGAGAAATAACGATAAATATGGTGACAAGTGGACCAGATTCGCGGCATACAAGCAATTTTCGCGACATACATCCCTTGTTTTCCTTGCTGTTTCCTCGTTTTTTTAGTGGATACAAGGCTGGGATTGATCTCTAATGATACCCTGGTCCTTCATCTCCACTTTGGCACTAAGAGAATGAAGATAAGGGGAAGGAGAGTGGAGAAATAATGGAAAATATGGAGACAGGTGGACCTGCTCGGAGCCATGCAAGCATTTTCGCTACAGACATCCCTGATTTCTTCGCTCTTGTCTCGGTTTCTCGACAATATACAAGGCTGGAGTTGGTCTCTACTGATACCTGATCCTTCACCTCCTCTTTGTGACTTAGGGAACGAAGATAAGTGGAAGGAGAGTGGAGAAAAACCGGATAATATTGAGTCAGGTGGACCAGCTCGGTGCTATGCAAGCATTTTTCGCTACATACGTCCCTTGGTTTCTTTGCTGTTTTCTCGGTTTTTCTACCATATAGAAGACTCGGGTTGGTCTCTAATGATACCCTGTTCCTTCACCTCCATTTTGGCACTTGGAAAAACAAGGTAGGTGGAAGGAGAGTGGAGAAATAACAGAAAATAAGGAGACAGGTGGACCAGCTCGGCTCCATGCAAGCATTTTTCGCTTCAGACATCCCTTAGTTTCTTCGCTGTTTTCTCGGTTTCTAAACCAGATAGAAAACTTGGGTTAGTCTCTTATGATACCCTGATCCTTCACCTCCCCTTTTCAACTTACAGAACTTACATAAGTGGAAGGAGAGTGGAGAAATAACGAAAAATATGGTGACAAGTGGACCAGATTCCCGCAATTCCCTCGGTTTCTTGGCTGTTTTCTCAGTTTCTGGAGTGGATACAAAGCTGGGGTGGGTCTCCTTTGATACCCTGATCCTTCACCTCCACTTTGGCACTTAGGGAAGTAAGATAAGTGGAAGGAGAGTGGAGAAATAACGGAAAATATGGAGACAGGTGGACCAGCTCGGCGCCATGCAAGCATTTTTCGCTACAGACATCCCTTGATTTCTTCGCTGTTTTCTCGATTTCTATAATAGATAGAAAACTTGGGTTGGTCTCTACTGATGCTCTGATCCTTCTCCTCCATTTTGCCACATACAAAATATACATAAGTGGAAGGAGAGTAGAGAAATAACGAAAAATGTGTTCACACGTGAACCAGATTCGCGCCATGCAAGCAATTTTTTCGACATACATCCCTTGGTTTCCTGGCTGTTTTCTCGGTTTCTGGAGTAGATACAAGTCTGGGATTGATCGCTCGTGATACCCTGATCCTTCGTCTCTACTTTGGCACTTACAGAATGAAGATAAGCGGAACGAGAGTGGAGAAATAAACGAAAATGTGGAGACAGGTGGACCAGCTCGGCGCCATGCAAGCATTTTTCGCTACAGACATCCCTTGGTTTCTTTGTTGTTTTCTCGGTTTCTAGAATGAATAGAAGGCTCTGGTTAGTCTCTACTGATACCCTGATCTTTCACCTCCATTTTGACATTTAGAGCACGTACATAAGTGGAAGGAGAGTGGAGCTATGAGAAAACATGTGGACAAGTGGAACATCAATGACTTAACTTGGCGTGTGTGAGAAAAGAGTAAAAAATGTCTGATATGCCCCGCACTACTTCCTCCTACATTTTTATATCAATATCTATTTTCTGAACTTGTGTATCTGTTTTACTTATTGAGAGAGAGAGAGAGAGAGAGAGAGAGAGAGAGAGAGAGAGAGAGAGAGAGAGAGAGAGAGAGAGAAGCCGGATAAACAGGGTGATAAGGGCAAGAGGGAGGGAGGAGGAGGGAAGGAAGGGGTAAGTAATCTAGGAGAGAGAAAATGATAAACAGAACAGATGAATAAGGAGAAAAGGGAGAAGGGGAGAAGGGAAGGAAGAGGAGGAAGAGATGGGAGGATGAAGGAAGGAGAGCGAGAGAGAAAGGGAACAGAGGTGAGGGAGTAAAGATGGGGAGAGGGGGAGTGATAAAGGAAGGGGAGGGAAGGAAGGGGAAGGATGGGAAGGAAAGGAAAGGAAGGGTAGGAAGGGAAGGGAAGGAAGGGGAAGGAAGGGAAGGGAAGGAAGGGAAGAAAGGGGAGGAAGGGAAGGGACGGGGAAGGAAGGGAAGGAAGGGAGGAATTGAAGGAAGGAAGGGAAGGGAAGGGGAAGGAAGGAAAGGAAGGAAGAGAAGTTGAAGGGATGGAAGGGAAGGAAGGGAAGGTATGGAAGGGAATTGAAGGGAAGGGAAGAAGTTGAAGGGAAGGGAAGGGAAGGGAAGGGAAGGGAAGGTAGGGAATTGAAGGGAAGGGAAGGGAAGGGAAGGGAAGGGGAGGGAAGGGGACCCAGCAACGCCAATTAGAGAGAGTGCAAAGGCGTGCATGCAGACAGATTCTGGGCAATTCTTACACTAACTACGAGCATGCACTCACCCAGCTGAGTATGCCCACCCTACAGGACCGATACCAGACAAACCTGACCAAATTCGGCAAGTCCCTCCTCCACAACCCCCGTCATAGAGACCTACTCCCACCCGCCCTCCCTCCCCCCACTAGACCCACAAGACACCACAATATTCTCGTCCCGGTCAAAACTCGCACGGAGAGATATCGGCTTAGTGCGATGCCGACACTTGTGAGGGCCATTAACACCTCCATGATCACATGACCCCTCCACTCCAACACACACACACACACACACGGCTCGGCTACGCAATGTCCCACCTTCAACCCTGAAGAGCCCTTACAGCAGCGCCACCTTGAGGAGGCAGCCTCCGAACACCGCCTATCCAATCTTCTGTCCCACGCTAACCAGGTTGACAGAGCGCGGCTCCTTGCTGCCCGGGCTCCTCACAGCGGCGCCTGGCTCTCGGCCCTTCCCGTCGAGAGACTCGGGCTTCTCCTCCCCGACGAGGCGGTCCGGACAGGAGTAGCCCTGCGACTGGGAGTCCCCACACAGCAGCCCCACCGATGTCGCTGCGGAGCCATGGCGGACAGGCTGGGACACCACAACCTGTCCTGCAAGAGAGACCCCGGTCGCCTGCCCCGCCACGCAGCCCTCAACGATGTGGTGTACAGGGCACTGTCATCTGCCGGTGTGGCGGCCATCCTCGAGCCGCGGGGTCTAGACCGCGGCGATGGACGCCGTCCCGACGGCATCACTATATACCCATTCACGCAGGGCAAGATGCTAGCGTGGGACGCCACCTGCGTGAACACCTTCGGCAGCACCCACCTCATCGACTGCGCTACCACAGCAGGCGCTGCCGCACGCTCCGCCGAGGCCCGGAAACGGCAGCGCTACGCCGACCTCGGTCAGCGGTATGACTTCATGCCGCTGACGGTGGAGACGACCGGAGTCCTCGGTCCCGCCTTCAGCGACCTCATCAAGACCCTCGGCAGGCGCATCCGAGAGAGGACGGGGGAAAAGCGGGAAGCAGAGTGGCTGCGGCAGCGGGTCAGCCTCGCAGTGATCCGCGGGAACGCAGCAGCGCTATGCCAGCAGCGCCCCACATAAGACCCAACTCGTCCTTTATTTTGTTATTCTTTATGTATAATTCTTTAGTTTTTTGTATTATTTATCTGTAGTATAGTAAAAGATATGGTTGAGTGCCACAGTCATCGGCGTTCCGGCAGGGGCCGATGAATTGCAATGCGAACAATCTAACCGATTGTTCCCATCGTAACTCCCTTCCGGATGGAGGCTCTTTTTATTTAAATCACACACACACACACACACACACACACACACACACACAGACACACACACACACACACACACACACGCACACACACACACGCCGGTCTATCTGCTTCATTTAAAAGATAAATACCGGATGTTCGTTGTTCTCGGCGGCTGAATGTGCTTTGATTGATTAAATTATCACACACACACACACACACACACACACACACACACACACACACACACACACACACACACACACACACACACACACCTTTCGTTCCGTCTCTTCTCCTTTCCACAGTTCCCTGGCCGTCGCCTCGTCGTCCCTTTGTTGTCGTTGAGGTGTTCACTAACTCTCTCAGTCTCTCCTCTTTCCCAGGTGAGTCACTCCCTCACCTCCTGCACTGCCTTCATCACCGAGGCTGGTTCAGCTCCGTCTTGAGGTAAGGCAGAGCTCCTAGGTGGCCGTGTCCCTCCCTCGCCATGTCTGTTCGTGTGTGTTAGGGCGGTGTTGGCAGACGCTTCCGCCCCTCTCATCAACAAGGAGGTCAGTCTAGTTCTAATAAGTGTTCCCTTTGGTTCACGGCACAGCAGAAGGGGCAGACTACCAGAGGGGTCGTAAAGCTACCCCGGGAAATGCCCAAAACTTCCACGAAAGCCTGGGCAAGTATGTGTTCTTGGTGAGATGATCAACGATTTGAACCTTAGTCTTGTGTCGCGTCGAGGTATAAGAAACACCTGCTCTCTCTCTCTCTCTCTCTCTCTCTCTCTCTCTCTCTCTTCCACACCTCCTCGGAAAGCCTTGCCAAATAGGTGTGTTCAGGTTAGAAATGTCTCGTAATACGAGCCTATAAGTAACGGACAATGGCAGTGTTCATGCCCGGCTGAAGAAGTGAAGGATGAAAAGCTTCAGCTCACTTCCCAGACTCATCAACATCACTCATTTTCATCTCCACCAAACAGAGTGGCGGCCACACGAGGATGGTGACTATTTAGGCTGGAAAGGCGTCTCAGTGTCTGTGCAGGAAGAATAAGGTTGTTTTCATGCCAGGTTTAGGAAGTCATTGCCAAGAACTCACCGTCTCGCCTGTCAACGCCTCGCAACAATACATCGCGACCTAACAGAGTGGCCGGTGTGGTGTCTTTCTCCATAGGACTTAATAATAGGTCTTTCCATGTCAGGTTCACGTGGACTCACCGCTAAAATAACCCATCAGTTCACTCACCAACGCATCGACATCAATAACAGACTTTCTCCATAGGACTTAATAATAGGTCTTTCCATGTCAGGTTCACGTGGACTCACCGCTAAAATAACCCATCAGTTCACTCACCAACGCATCGACATCAATAACAGACTTTCTCCATAGGACTTAATAATAGGTCTTTCCATGTCAGGTTCACGTGGACTCACCGCTAAAATAACCCATCAGTTCACTCACCAACGCATCGACGTCAGTAACAAACCATCTCCACTGAAAATGGACATGAGGGGGCAGTGCATTGTGGGCCAAACAGCTGAGCATCGCTGACGTCACGATCCTCTCCACATTGCAAACCCGCGGGTGTCCACTGCGAGGGAGGGCGTGTCTGTGTTTGTGTCTGTGGCGTTGCGTGTGTGTGCGTGTGCCGGCGGCGGTGACTACCTTGGCGTTGCGTGCGCGTGTGCGTGTGTGTCCTGAGTCCAGTAGCGGCCGTCGGGAGGGTGAGGGCGGCCCAAGCACTGCGTTCAAGGTGAGTCTGAGTGGGTGTGTTGGGCTCGGGCAGGAAGAACCTCGGCACTGGCAAAGAGAACAAGCTCGTTAGGATCAAGGTCACCCGTATCTCATTCTCCTTCCCTCGGCCTTCAGGTCTTCTTTGTGCTCTCCTCTCCTTGCTAAGTTGGGCCGGGGAGATAACGCTTCTACGAGGCAGGTATGCTGGACAAAAGACTGTGTGTGGGGGGGTGAGTCTGAAAGGGTTCATCGTGGTATGTTCCTTCTCGCGTCCACCTCCTGTTCTCTTCTGTATTTATTCTCTCTACCAGTTTGGACGGATCGGTGAAGACTTGGTGTATGGTATGGACATGACACGAGACAGCGGAGAGACGGAAGGTGACAGGCCAATTTTAGAAGTACACTTAGTTCAAATTACGAACACTACTGAAGCCAAGCACCGCCGCGCCACGATTTCTTTGAGCTAGCAATGTCTCCTTCCTGGCTCACTCACTGCTCGGCCCCACTCTGCCCTCACGACAACCCTCCTCCTCCTCCTCCTCCTTCCCTCCCTCTCACTCGCCTCCTTCTCTCCTCCTCCTCCTTCCTCCCTCTCTCGCCTCTTCCTCCATTCAGCCTCCTTCCTCCCTCTCCTCCGTCCCTCCTCCCTTTGCCTACGACACAATGCTTATGTTTCAAGGCCGTGTTTCAGAAGGG
>NC_066577.1:274754-282254 GCF_024679095.1 Eriocheir sinensis
ACTACTACTACTACTACTACTACTACTGGTGCTACTACTACTACTACTACTACTACTACTGGTGCTACTACTACTACTACTACTACTACTACTACTACTACTACATAAATGATACCTCCACCCATGTTTATTTTCCCGACACATAATCATGGAGGGCTCCATAGCTTGGAGGTCATTAGCCCCAACTCTGTTCGCTAATGACTGTGGCATCCAACCATATCGCTAATACTACCTGACACTAAATCACCTATCATCTATTACGTCTAGATCCCCCTTTCCTTCCCTACTCAAGTCACTCCCGACCCACCCTAATGTCACTCTCCACCACTGTGGCTTCATAGTCCATATTGGAGATGGTGGTGGCTTTTGGGCCAGAGTGTCTGGTGCCCCTGAGACATAGGATGGCCGACCTGAGCAGGGAGAACGAGAGGCGACACCTCATCCAGGCGACAACGTGCCCCCTAGGCTGATGCTTCTTTTCTGAGAATCTTTCCGCGAGTCGTGCGTAGAAGCATCGGGCCCTGGGACCCATCCCGCCGGATGTGGTGAAGACGAGGGGGGGTGAATCTCCCCTGATCCAAATGTTGGATTCTTTCACCGTATGCCGTTGTCTTCTCCTGCTCGTTCCTGTTGTGGGCGGCTTCCAGGGGCAGCTCACGGTGACAGGCAGCCATCGGATCGAATATGCGGATGTCCAAGAACGCCCGCTGTCCGCGTACCCAGAATCCCGTGCCTCATGTGAGGTATTGGCCGTCCTTTACCATAAGTGTTCGCCGTCCAGGGGAAGCAGTGCCGGCTAGGTAGTGACGTCTTGGCATACCTCCCCGAGCATGCTGGCTGTCAGATCCCTCACTTCATCGTGTCGAATACAGACGAAGCCTCCTTTTTTACATGTCATGGTGTGGGTGACATCATTTGGTGATCCACATGCACAGAGATCAGGCAGTCCCTCAATCGGCCAGCCATATCTCAGAGCAATGGCGTCGACAAATTCTTGTTTGTTGAGGCTGAAGCCCTTTGCTCTGATTGGTAATGACGTTAGCCAGTTAGAGGCGCCTGCCTCCTGTGCTGTGTGTGTATTTGTCTACCCATTTCTGTGGACAGGTGGTGTGTAAGACGGTCCAGCTCGTCTTTTTGGGCCTGTTGCCTTTCTTCTGAGATTTTTCTTTTAATATCTCTTATTTCTGTTTGGTCTATCTCGCCCTCTGCCTCCTGAGCGATGATCCTGTTGATGAGTGACCTGGTAAGGCAGATGGAGTTTTGGTTCTCCTTATCTGCCAGCTTCTCAGGGTTGGTGATCCCCATCCCACCCAGTCTTGGGGGAAGTGCTAGCATATCCCTCTCTTCCTCCCCCAAAGCATGAGATCTCACCAGCGCCGGCAAGAATACATTCTTGACGGCATTTTCCAGTGGTCGGAGGAGTGGACTGATGCCGGGGATGGTGCGCATCAGGAACGTCCACCGATGTTGGATGCCGTGGGTGTACGCTGAATAGGCAGCGTGGCTCCAGTCTTGGCAATGGCAGACAAAGCTTCTATTTCCTTCACCCATTCAGCTACTTTGTCTCCCACGTACTCCTTCTTATATACCTCTGTCCCGATCACTGCACCTAAGTGTCGTTGTCCGTCTTTTGTCACAATGACGCCACTTCCTCTAAAAGTTTCTGCGGCATGGTCATAATGTTCAGGTTTGACAATAACTACTACTACTACTACTACTACTACTTCTACTACTACCACTACAACTACTATTCCTTCTACTACTACTACTACTACTACTACTTCTACTACTACTACTACTACTACTACTACTACTACTGCTACCATTACTACTACTACTACTACTACTACTACTACTACTACAACTACCCGAGTCCTCTTCAGCAGCAGCAGCAGCAGCACCCACCTCTCCGTACACTCCTGCTTCCCCATCTTTCTGTGCTGTTTTCTCTATAGTTTTCCTTTCCTCGGAAGATATTGTTGTCCATTGACCCTTCCGTGCACACACACACACACACACACACACACACACACACACACACAGTTTATATTTGTTTTTTTGTTTCTTTCTCTGTTTTTCTGTCTGTCTCTTCATCAGTCTCTATTTCCTGTGCAAATGTCCCCATCGTCCACGCCTTCCTGCTCCTTTATGCTGCTTCCTCGTCCTCGCCTTTGAGGGTATGTGCGTCACACCCAGGTGACGGAGGCGAACACTCAGCAATGAAAAGGTAGTGTGGTGTGTGTGTGTGTGTGTGTGTGTGTGTGTGTGTGTGTGTGTGTGTCTCAACTTGCCCTTGGCTGAGAGAACTTCCCAGCTGCTCGGAGTCACTGTTTTTCAGTCACGTTGTGTTGTGCTGTGTGTTCATCCGTTCTTTCTCTCTCTCTCTCTCTCTCTAACCTGTCTCCGTTCTTCTCATCTTGGCACATTTTTTCAGGGTAACTTATGAACTTCAGAAAGTGCTTTTCACAACCGATCTGCTTGTTCTGTTTCAAGTCTAAGATTTAGAGTGTTGATAATCTTTTCAGTGAGGACTAAGAGAACTGTGTCAAGGAAACCTTGTTTTCGTGTTTTATTTAGTGAGGCGCAGGCGCACATTTGTTCTTCCCAAGCCAATGAAATAGTATTTTGAAACACAACACACATCGTTACGCCATGCAGAGGAAGCAGTGTGAGAGACCCACCCAGTGTGTGTGTGTGTGTGGGGCTCATGCACAGCTGTCCTGACAGAGTGGAGTAAGGTCTTTCGTCTCATCATCAACTGCCCTCCTCTTGCTGACAGTCTTCTGCCTCTAAATTCCGGGCCATGTTGCCTCTCTTTCTTTATCGATATTTTCACGCTGACTGCTATTCTGATCTTGTCAACGGTATCCCCCCTCCCACGGCCTGCTGCACAGGACTTTCTACTATGCTCATCCCTATACTGTCTAAACATTTATGCAAGAGTCATCCAGCACTTTCACTCCTTCATCCTCACGCTGGTAAACTCTGGAACAATCTTCCCTTCATCTGTACTTCCTTCACCTGCTGACTTCTGAACTCTTTCACAATTGGGGGTGAAAGTATCTTGACGCCTCCTCCCGAAGCGGCCTCTTCGGCCACTGCAAAAAAGCCAAATAATTCAAAAGTGATGTTTTATGGGATCTGAGACAGGTAACGAGAGTGTTTTACTTAGCCGAATAAAAGCCTGTCGTTAGGGTACTGCACAGTACCCAGTAAGTTAATACACTGTCAAGGAGATGTTTTGAATTCATCTGTAACCCCAGCATTCCGCAAGAGTCTGCCCGTTTTGCAAATGGTCCCTCACGATAGGGGACATTGATAATAATTCTGGCCCAGGACTCAATGTTACTGTGTCCAGGAGAAGGAACCAGCAGAGGAGGAGAGAGGAGAGGAGAGGAGAGGGCGGAGGAGCAAAGAATGAAATAATCCAAAGGAGCTGAAGAAGGAGGATTTTCCAGAGTCTGGCTCTTAAAACGGTCCACGTCACTGTAGGAGAGGACGTGACATATTCTCGGCCAGGACTTTGGTGGTGTCCACGAGAGGATCATAGAGATAGAGAGAGAATCTCTCTCTCTCTCTCTCTCAGGAGGGGGCGGTGGTGGGAGGTGATTGGGGGGCAGGTAGTAGGAGGATGGGGTGAGTGGTGAGGGGGTGAGGGGGTGTTGTAGTGGTAGCTGGGGTGGCCCTGGTGGTGAGGGGTAGGTAGGAGGTGGTGGGGTGGGTGGAGGGGGCGGCTGTGTGGTGGTGCCAAACCCTGCCAGTAGTGCCCATGATGTCCCATGATGGTGGCCATGACTTGCTATGACTTAAAAATATGATAAACCATCCTTATAAGGCTATGAGTGGTGTTAGGGGCATGGTGGTGGGTTGAGTGGTGGGGGCAGAGGTGGTTATAAGGTGGTGGGTGATGGGGGGCGGGTGTGGTGGTGATGAGGGGGGTGGCAATGGTGGTGGGTGGGGGAAACCAGTGTTGAGAGGGGCTGCTGCTGACATGGTGGTGGCCATATGAGGTACATTAAGGATAAAGGAGTTTTTGCCATATGACCAACCCATCCAAAAAAAATGTTGGTGATAAAATGATATGAGTGCCAAGAAGAAAGAAGGACTAAATAAAAGAAGAGGAGGAGAAGGAAGAAAGCTGAGAGAGAGAGAGAGAGAGAGAGAGAGAGAGGATGAGAGGAGGAGACAGATAGACAGGACAGTGACAGACAGATAGACAGAGAGAGAGAGAGAGAGAGAAGGAGAGAGAGGAGGAGAGAGAGAGAGACATGGATGAAGACAACGATAGATAGAGAGAGAGAGAGAGAGAGAGGAGAGAGAGAGAGAGAGAGAGAGAGAGAGAGAGAGAGAGAGAGAGAGAGAGAGAGAGAGACAGACAGACAGACAGGACAGACAGATGAGAGAGAGAGAGAGAGAGAGAGAGAGAGAGAGAGAGAGAGAGAGAGAGAGAGAGAGAGAGAGAGAGAGAGAGAGAGAGAGAGAGAGAGAGAGAGAGAGAGAGAGAGAGAGACAACAGACAGACAGACAGACAGACAGACAGAGAGAGAGAGAGAGAGAGAGAGAGAGAGAGAGAGAGAGAGAGAGAGAGAGAGAGAGAGAGAGAGAGAGAGAGAGAGAGAGAGAGAGAGAGAGAGAGAGACAGACAAACAGACAGACAGACAGACAGACAGACAGAGAGAGAGAGAGAGAGAGAGAGAGAGAGAGAGAGAGAGAGAGAGAGAGAGAGAGAGAGAGAGAGAGAGAGAGAGAGAGAGAGAGAGAGAGAGAGAGAGAGAGAGAGAGAGAGAGAGAGAGAGAGATACAGACAGACAGACAGACAGACAGACAGACAGACAGAGAGAGAGAGAGAGAGAGAGAGAGAGAGAGAGAGAGAGAGAGAGAGAGAGAGAGAGAGAGAGAGAGAGAGAGAGAGAGAGAGAGAGAGAGAGAGAGAGAGAGAGAGAGTACTTCACACAGTCCTCCTAAGCCCGTGGTTCCCAAGCAGGGGTCCAGAGAGGTTGTAATCATTTTTTACTTCATCCCAATACCATAGATACATTCAAGAAGAGGTTAGATAAAGCCATGGATGGTGAGGTAAGGTGGGTTGAGGTACAGGAGCTGCCTTGTATAGGGCAACCGGCCTCTTGCAGACTCCTTACGTTCTTATGTTCTATGTTCTTATACTGAAATTGGGAGACATGTGGCTCGGAATAACTCTCATACTACTGTACACAGCCCTTAACACTGAATGCTTAAGTGCCAGTATTGCTCTGCACTGCTGACGGTGCCAGGGTGTCATACTCACGGCCCTCGTGACACACTTGGCCCCTGGATGGTCGTGAGCGGCCCATGGTATTCCCTGCCTCACCTGTTCTGCTGCGGGGGTCCACAGGTGAAAGAGGACTGGAGAAGGAACGGGACACACACGGTTGGGAACCGCTGACCCAAGTAGTGTCTCGAGTGTTTTTCCGTGACTTCCTTCCAAGTATTTTCTGTAAGTCAACGCGAAGAAAAGAGGAAAGGACAACTGCTTCATCGTGTCTGCATCGGAAGGAGACTACGACAACTTCCTTCACTCAGTTCTATGTAATCTTCTGTCCGTGATGTATCTACTAATTAATAATCTTATGGGGAGTCTAAATCAGGTTCACTTTGCTTACACTGAGGATTTTATTTTTCTTGTTTTGCATTATTTTCGAAATAATACAGTGGTCTTTATTTTCCTTCTTTTTTCTTTTCTTTCTTCTTGATCTCTAATCTGTCTCCGTTCCGTGTAAACACACACACACACACACACACACACACACACACACACACACACACACACACACACACACACACACACACACACACACACACACACACACACACACACACACACACACACACACACACACACACACACACACACACACACACACACACACACACACACACACACACACACACACACACACACACACACACACACACACACACACACACACACACACACACACACACCAGTTTAATCTTTCCCCGCGATATCCTGGAGCGCGTATCTCTAAGGTCCTGTAAGACAATGTTTCCTGGAGCCTAACACAGGAAAGGGAGACACAACACGTTCTTTTGGCCCTAAGGTTCGTTTGATCCAGTGTGTGATCGTCTCCGTTCATGCAATCAAATATTTCCTAGAATCGAGCACAAGAAGGAGAGTTTCAACATCGTTCATTCAAGCATCTACGTTCATTTCATCCAGTACTTGATGCTCCACGTTCATGTCATCCAAAGCTCTGAGAACCGACCCCGAGGAAGACGAGAAGAGGAATTCACGTTCATTTATAAAGTGACACAATCTCCCTTCCGGCGCTTTCTCTTCCTCCTTCTATTAAAACAAAAACAAGTAAACAAGAGGGGAGTCTAAATCACGGTGACATTTTATATGATGGGAACAGTTGTTTGGTGCGGCGCACTTCTTGGAAACATCATATACTGGTCCATTTTTTTTCCTTCTTTCTCTTTGTTCTGTAATCTGTCCCCTTTCCTGCACACCCACAAACACAAACTCACAAACAAACAGCATACGACTCTAGCCCTTATTGTAAACTACTATCAGCAGTCGATTCCTTTAATTCTCCTAAGACAGTTTTATCTGATGTTTAAACATGTCACGTGAACTTTTTATACAGGGTGTTGACGCCACCCTACTCTGTAAACCAGGGCTCCCACCCTGGGTACATGTGCCCCAGTGGTACATTTGCACGTTTCAGGGGAAACATTGGGTCCGAGAGAATAACCACTACTGTACAATGCATGGTGTTGTAATCTGCATTCATATTGCACAATGTCGTGTTTTCTTCAATTTCCTCATTTTAGTAAGCAAAACTGTTATTTAACTTACATTATATCATCAGTCTTCACATACAGATTTCATTATAAAATAATATCAAAACATTACAATTTCTCATTTTAGTAAGCAAAACTGTTATTTAACTTACATTATATCATCAGTCTTCACATACAGATTTCATTATAAAATAATATCAAAACATTACAATTTCATCGTTTTTTCCTAAACTTTAGGGTACACGGAACCTATAAAATGCCCAAGGGGTACAGAGGAACAAAAGGTTGAACCCCTGCTGTAAACTCTCCGGACATTGTGGCGTCCTGGCACACATGTTTGAGGAGCCTTCCTGGAGTTTGGGGCATTTCCAGGGGTAGTTTACGAGCCTTTCAGTAGTTTGACCCTTCTTCTGTGCCATGAACCTAAAAAAACACTCATTAGAACTCCTCTGATCTTCTTTTTGGCCTCTGGAAATAGTTGATGATAAGGGTGGAGGCGTCTGACGGTACCGACTTTAGAGATGCACCGACGCCCGCATCCGTGTCCTCACTAGACAAAAAGGATGTGGCGGGAATACGGAAATAAAAACAAAGCATGTAAAGTGACTCCCTGCTGGACTTCGGCCCGTACCCCTAAATGTATCCTGGCCTCAGTGCGCCTGTTTGAAACGCCTCTCGTAGAAGTAGTCGGGGTTT
>NC_066577.1:287254-304754 GCF_024679095.1 Eriocheir sinensis
AGAGAGAGAGAGAGAGAGAGAGAGAGAATTAAAGATGGAGTAAAATAAGAAATAAAAGAAAGGACTAGGAAAGCAAGAAAGAATAAAAGAAAGCAAGAAAGAGTAATAGAAGAAGAGAGAGAGTGAGTGATAGAAAGGGGGTTTGATTCAGTTGAAGTATTCTTGGTCGTGACGGGAAGTGGCTCCGATAGTCTTAATGCGCAATTCGTTTACTGATAATTTTTTTTCCTTCAAATGTTGATAACTGGAAACACTATTAATGTTGCGTTGCTACACATCCTGTCTTTCTGCGACCACAGACAGACAGACAGACAGACAGAAAAGACAGAGAGACAGAAAGACAGACAGAGGCTTACGTAAAGGAAGAAAATAAGGGTCGGAAGAAAGAGAAATGAAAGAAGAAAACCGAACAAAAGAAGGAGAAGGAAAAGGGAGAAGAAAGTACAGGGAGTGCAACAGACTGGCGGAAGACGACCGTAAGGAAAGGAGAGAGAGAGAGAGAGAGAGAGAGAGAGAGAGAGAGAGAGAGAGAGAGAGAGAGAGAGAGAGAGAGAGAGAGAGAGAGAGAGAGAGAGAGAGAGAGAGAGAGAGAGAGAGAGAGAGAGAGAGAGAGAGAGAGAGAGAGAGAGAGAGAGAGAGAGAGAGAGAGAGAGAGAGAGAGAGAGATTACCAACAGGAGACAGAGGAGGAGGAGGAGGAGGAGGAGGGAATGGGATAAGGCTGCCATAAGGTCGGAAATCGTGCATCTTTTTATAATGAATCTGAACCTTCATCACAGGGACAAGGCTACCCTCCCCGTCCCTCCTCCTCCTCCTCCTCCTCCTCCTCCTCCTCCTGCAGGCGTCAAACATCAACAACAGATTGAAGCACCTCTGTCAGGACGAGGAAGTTTCGTTCACATGTCTGTCGGATCATTTCTGTGATATACCCGACCTCTTCCGTCCTGACGGTCTTCACCTCAATGCGATTGGCTCAGCACGGCTTGGTAGGCTGCTGAACGAGGAGGTAATTTTGTACTCCAAAAACTCCGAGCGCGGGAGGGGCACCGTAAACAGCCAACCAGTAGAGACCGCCCATCACACACCAAGGCCCCCAACAGAAAACACACGGAGACACCAGACTACTGTGCCTCGAAGCACTGAAGTCAAGAAGGACATTTCTGTCCTATACACCAACGCGCGGAGCTTAATACCCAAAAGGGATGAGTTACTTGCCTACGTTAACGTAGAAAGACCGGACGTGATTGCCATCACCGAGACGTGGGCCACCTCTGACCACCTAATGACCGAATTCTCAATTCCGGGATACGAGAGCTTCTACAAAAACAGACTTCACAAGAAAGGAGGAGGTGTTATCTGTTACGTCAAGAACAAATACCCGGCCGTGAAAATATCCAAAGAGGACTCAGAGAAATATGACCTGTATATGTTGAACTGGAGACTAGCAAGCACAACAAAATAACGATTGGAACCGTTTACAGACCTCCAAAGCAACAAGCAGCAGACGCCGAAGCGCTGGACGAGGAAATTCACACCATAACACAAAACAAACAGTCAGTCATGATCGGGGACTTTAACTGTTCCAACATTGACTGGACCACGATGATTGGAGATCGGGAGGGTAACAGATCGCTCGAAATGTTAGAGGACACTTTTCTAACTCAGACTGTTACCCAACCGACAAGGGAAAATAACTTATTAGACCTAGTACTCGTGAGTGATTCAGATCTCACACGTGAATGTCAGGTCGGCGAAAAACTAAGTGTTTGCGACCATCACCTAATTCGCCTAAAGATCAGAACAGACCATGAACTCACCGAGAACACGTCCAGGATTCCAGACTACAAAAGAGCCAATTTTAATCTCGCTCGTGAGCTGCTAACCCAGACATCTTGGGAACCCATGAACCTCACTCCTGTGGACGGCGCGTGGAACGATTTCAAGAACAAACTCCTAGAGGTAGAGAGAACAACTGTTCCCATGAAGACTAGGAGAACAAATAATGCCACAAGCCCACCATGGATGACTACCCAAGTTCGACAGGCGATTAATTTAAAGAAGAGAAAATACAACTTGCTAAAGGACAACAGCACTATATATATATATATATATATATATATATATATATATATATATATATATATATATATATATATATATATATATATATATATATATATATATATATATATATATATATATATATATATCTTTCTCCATAATGAGCTTAATCCCACTGTATTGCAGGGTCGGCCGCTCGAGTTATCTTTCGCCACCTGCTTCTATCCATTGTATCATCGTCTTGCACTCCTAGTGTATTCATGTCACACTTTATCACATCTCTCCATCTTATTCTTTGTCTTCCGATACTCCTTCTTCCCCTAACCCCGCCACCATTGCCTTCGTCACTGGTCCATCATCATCTCTCCATCTTATTCTTTGTCTTCCGATACTCCTTCTTCCCCTAACCCCGCCACCATTGCCTTCGTCACTGGTCCATCATCATCTCTCCATCTTATTCTTTGTCTTCCGATACTCCTTCTTCCCTAACTCCGCCACCATTGCCTTCGTCACTGGTCCATCATCATCTCTCCTTTCACGTGTCCAAAGTATCTCAGTCGTGCTCCTCTCGCCTTCTCCTTTATATTACATATTCCACACATTCTTCTTATATCTTCACTTTGTCTCCTCCCCAACAGTGTGCTATCCACCTCACCATCCTCATCCCCGTTCTCTCCAAAATGCCTTCTTCTTTCTTCCTGAAGGACAATGTTTCTGCGCCATACAAAAGTACTGGTCTCAGCACACTTTGCTGTATTTTCATTCTCAGTTTCAATGGTATTTTCTTATCTAAGGTCACCCCGCTCACTTCCCTCCATTTTTGCCATACATCTTTTACTCTTTGTCTCTCTGTCCCTCCTTAATCTGCAATTACTGATCCCAAATATTTAAATTCATTCGTCTGTTTCAATCTTCCGATGTTACACTCATTTCTTCATGCCCTTCCTACTGCTTTCACCATTACCTCCGTCTTTTGTGTGTTGACTTTCATTCCTTTCTCTCAGGTTACCTTTCCATATCAAATATCTCTGCTGTAGGCCTTCCTCTGTATCCGCAATGATGGCTAGGTCGTCGGCGAATAACAACCCCACAGGTCATCATTTTCCTTATGTCCATTGTTATTGTGTCCAACACAGTAAGAAACAGAAAGGACTCGAAGCTGATCCCTGATGGAGTCCTACTTCAACCAAGAAAGACTCTGTTTCTCCATACTTCGTCGGCACCGTTGTTTTAGCTCCCTCATACATCATCCTCACCAATCTTATCAGCTTTTCCGGCACTCCTCTCTCAAGCTCCAATACAAGACTTCTCTAGGCACTCTGTCATAAGCTTTCTCAAGTCCACAAAACACCAATACACTTTTCTGTTTCCTTCTAGATATTTTTCCTGTATCTGCCTTTACAATAAATGTTGCATCCACAGTGCTCGATCCAGTCATGAATCCGAATTGTTGATTGTGAATTTTGAGCAACTCTCTCAGTCTGCCTTCTCTCACTCTTTCCAGTATTTTCAGGACATGCTCCAACAACTTAATACCTTGTAGTTTTCTACAACTCAATGTATCTCCTTCTGCTTGTACAACTTAACTATTTTACTTTCTTTCCAATCTTCAGGCATTTTCTCTGTACTCCAGATCTTTTCTAACAATGAGTATGTCTTTCATCCTCACGCTGGTAAACTCTGGAACAATCTTCCTTCATCTGTATTTCCTCCTGCCTATGACTTGAACTCTTCAAGAGGAGGGTATCAGGACACCTCTCCTCCAGTATTTGATCTTGCTTTCGGCCACCTCTTTGTTTCTTTTTAGAGCAGCGAGTAGCGGCCTTTTTCTAATTATTGTTTTCTTTTTTTGTGCCCTTGAGCTGCCTCCTTATATATATATATATATATATATATATATATATATATATATATATATATATATATATATATATATATATATATATATATATATATATATATATATATATATATATATATATATATATATATATATATAGATATATATATATATATATATATATATATATATATATATATATATATAGAGAGAGAGAGAGAGAGAGAGAGAGAGAGAGAGAGAGAGAGAGAGAGAGAGAGAGAGAGAGAGAGAGAGAGAGAGAGAGAGAGAGAGAGAGAGAGAGAGAGAGAGAGAGAGAGAGAGAGAGAGAGAGAGAGAGAGAGAGAGAGAGAGAATCAGAATCAGAATCAGTATGTTTATTTCCATTTTATACAATGGTTGTTCTTTACAGGCTTAAAACTATTGATCATAGCAAGATACAGAGAGTGCGATGAAATTTTCTTTTTTTTAAATATAACTAGAATATAATTGCTGATAAAAAGAAAGCGTGGACTAATATCCAGGACATCATGTAAAACATTATAAGATAAAGTCTAATAAGAGAGTAATCAGAGCAATTAGTTACCTGTGCTAGAGGTGTTTCCTCAGGTAGACGTTAAAGCCATTCAAACTCTAACATTTCTTTACTTTTGTGGGAGACTATTCCATATTCTTGGCCCTCTGACTGTAATAGATCGGGACTCAATGTGTGTGAGTTTTTATACATAGAGTAGAGTTTTTAGTCCAGTGTTTGTGTCAACTATTTGTCTTACTCGTGGAAAAGAGAATTGTCCTCCGGGAAAATGTTTCTTCGGTGCTTTGAATACTATGATGCACTGTTCAAAAATGCACTTCTGTTCAATATTTGGCCATTGTAATTCATATCAGATTTTGGTTACACTGTCAAACTTGGCTCCTCCAGTAACCACTTTTGCAGCAAAATTCTGTATCCTTTGAATCCTTCTCAGCTGTGTGATATTTGTGGTGCCCCAAACAGTTATCCCATAGTTAAGGTGACTTGGAGCAAGTGTCTGAACCACTGTACTTAACCTGGCCTCCCTCCTGAGCAAGTCTTGAAGGCGATTTATGTACATAAGCATGCCAGATACTTTTTAAGTAATTTCTGTCACGTGCGTATCAAGCAGCATGTTCCTGTCAAAATGTAGCCCCAAGGTCTCGACATTTTGGCAGGGCTTAACTAAGGCACCCCTACTTTGAGTGTGGTGTTATCCGGTACTCGTGGTATCAGAGCTTTGTGCTCTAGAAATATACATTGAGTCTTTTGGAGTTCAGCAAGAGACCATTCCTATTAAAATAGTTTTTAATTTTTTCTAACGTCTGTCCTGTTCAAAGAATTACCAGATAGATTTTCAGAATTTCCAGTAAGAATGAATTGAGTGTCGTAAGCAAAATGAATAGCAAAACAGTCATTAATTTCTTGTGACAGGTAATTTACATAAACCTTAAATAGCAATGGGCCCTGAATGGATCCTCAGGACTCCAAAAGATACTTGTAGTCTAGAGGACAAATTTCCACCAATTCGCACAGACTGAGTCCTGTTACATAGATAATCTTCAAACCAAAATATGTCAGATTCCTAATTCATTGCATTTTCTGAGTAGAATGTCATGGCAGACACTATCAAAAGCTTTAGATAGGTCGCAAAGAGTTAAAAGACATATTTCCTTGTCCAGGTCATAAATCTTTTAGAAACTTGTAGGAGAGCAGTCTCAGTAGATAAGTTTGGTCTGAAGCCATGTTGAGTGCTGCTACAAGGCTGATGTTGGTCTCTTTTGATACCCTGATCCTTCACCTCTACTTTGCCGCTTACAGAACGAAGATAAGTGGAAGGAGAGTGGAGAAATAAACGAAAATGTGGAGACAGGTGGACCAGCTCGATGCCATGGAAGCACTTTTCGCTACAGACATCCCTTGGTTTCTTTGTTGTTTTCTCGGTTTCTGGAGTGGATACAAGGATGGGGCGGGTCTCTACCGAAACCCTAATCCTTTTCCTCCACTTTGGCACTTAGGAAACGAAGTAAGTGGAAGGAGAGTGGAGAAATAAACGAAAAACTGGGGACAGGTTGAGCAGCTCGGCGCCATGCATGTATTTTTCGCTACAGACATCCCTTGGTTTCTTGGCTGTTTTCTCGGTTTCTAGAGTGGATACAAAGCTTGGGTTTGTCTCTACTGATACCCTGATCCTTCACCTCCTCTTTGTGATTTAGGGAACGAAGATAAGTGGAAGGAGAGTGGAAAAATAACGGAAAATAAAGAGATAGGTGGACCAGCTCGGCGCCATGCAAGCACTTCATGGCAATAGACATCCCATGGTTTCTTTGTTGTTTTCTCGGTTTCTGTTATGAATAGAAGACTTGGATTGGTCTCTACAAATATTCCGATTCTTCACCTTCACTTTGCCACTTACAGCACGAAGATAAGTGGAAGGAGAGTGGAGAAATAACGGAAAATATGAGACAGGTGGACCAGCTCGGCGCCATGCAAGCATTTTTTGCTTCAGACATCCCTTAGTTTCTTCGCTGTTTTCTCGGTTTCTAAACCAGATAGAAAACTTGGGTTACTCTCTTATGATACCCTGATCCTTCACCTCCCCTTTTCAACTTGCAGAACCTACATAAGTGGAAGGAGAGTGGAGAAATAACGAAAAATATGGAGACAAGTGGACCAGATTCCCGCAATGCAAGCACTTTTCGTGATATTCATTCCTTGGTTTCTTGGCTGTTTTCTCGGTGTTACTAGTGGATACAAGGCTGGGGTTGGTCCATAATGATACCCTGATCCTTCAACTCCACTTTGACACTTAGGGAACGAAGATAAGTGGAAGGAGAGTGGAGAAATAATTGAAAATATGGAGACAGGTGGACCACCTCGGCGCCATTCAAGCACGTCTCGCGACAGATATCCCTTGGTTTCTTGGCTGTTTTCTCGGTTTCTAGACCCGCTAGAAAAATCGGGTTGGTCTCTACCGATACTCTGATCCTTCTCTTCTACTTTGGCATTTAATGAACGTTTATAAATGGAAACGGAATGGAGAAATAAACGAAAATATGGAGACGAGTGGACGACCTCGGCGCCATGCAAGCACTTCATGGCCATAGACATCCCATGGTTTCTTGGCTGTTTTCTCGGTTTCTGTAGTGGATACAAGGCTGATGTTGGTCTCTCATGATACCCTGATCCTTCACCTCCACTTTGCCGCTTACAGAACGAAGATAAGTGGAAGGAGAGTGGAAAAATAACGGAAAATAAAGAGATAGGTGGACCAGCTCGGCGCCATGCAAGCACTTCATGGCAATAGACATCCCATGGTTTCTTTGTTGTTTTCTCGGTTTCTATTATGAATAGAAGACTTGGATTGGTCTCTACAAATATTCCGATTCTTCACCTTCACTTTGCCACTTACAGCACGAAGATAAGTGGAAGGAGAGTGGAGAAATAACGGAAAATATGAGACAGGTGGACCAGCTCGGCGCCATAAAACCATTTTTGATACAGACATCCCTTGGTTTCTTGGCTGTTTTCTCGGTTCTGGGAGGAGATACAAAGGCTGGATTTATCTCCTAATACCCTGATCCTTACCTCCACATTGGCACTAAGGAGTAAAGAAGAAATAACGGAAAATATAGAGACAGGTGGACCAGCTCGGCGCCATAAAACCATTTTTGATACAGACATCCCTTGGTTTCTTGGCTGTTTTCTCCGTTTCTGTAGTGGATACAAGGCTGATGTTGGTCTCTTTTGATAACCTGATCCTTCACCTCCACGTTGCCGCTTACAGAACGAAGATAAGTGGAGGGAAAGTGGAAAAATAACGGAAAATATGGAGATAGGTGGACCAGCTCGGCGCCATGCAAGCATTTCTCGCTACAGACATCCCTTGATTTCTTCGCTGTTTTCTCGGTTTCTATAATAGATAGAAAACTTGGGTTGGTCTCTACTTATGCTCTGATCCTTCTCCTCCATTTTGCCACATACAGAATATACATAAGTGGAAGGAGAGTAGAGAAATAACGAAAAATGTGTTCATAAGTGAACCAGATTCGCGCCATGCAAGCAATTTTTTCGACATACATCCCTTGGTTTCCTGGCTGTTTTCTCGGTTTCTGGAGTAGATACAAGTCTGGGATTGATCGCTCATGATACCCAGATCCTTCGTCTCTACTTTGGCACTTAGAGAATGAAGATAAGCGGAACGAGAGTGGAGAAATAAACGAAAATGTGGAGACAGGTGGACCAGCCCGGTGCCATGGAAGCACTTTTCGCTACAGACATCCCTTGGTTTCTTGGCTGTTTTTTCTGTTTCTGTAGAGGATACAAGGCTGGGGTTGGTCTTTAATGATACTTGATCCTTCACCTCAACTTTGCTGCTTACAGAACGAAGATAAGTGGAAGGAGAGTGGAGAAAAACCGGATAATATTGAGTCAGGTGGACCAGCTCGGCGCCATGCAAGCATTTTTCGCTTCAGACATCCCTTAGTCTCTTCGCTGTTTTCTCGGTTTCAAAACCAGATAGAAAACTTGGGTTAGTCTCTTATGATACCCTGATCCTTCACCTCCCCTTTTCAACTTACAGAACCTACATAAGTGGAAGGAGAGTGGAGAAATAACGAAAAATATGGTGACAAGTGGACCAGATTCCCGCAATGCAAGCACTTTTCGTGATATTCATTCCTTGGTTTCTTGGCTGTTTTCTCGGTGTTACTAGTGGATACAAGGCTGGGGTTGGTCCATAATGATACCCTGATCCTTCAACTCCACTTTGGCACTTAGGGAACGAAGATAAGTGGAAGGAGAGTGGAGAAATAAACGAAACTTGTGGGGACAGGTGGACCAGCTCGGCGCCATTCAAGCACGTTTCGCGACAGATATCCCTTGGTTTCTTGGCTGTTTTCTCGGTTTCTAGACCCGCTAGAAAAATCGGGTTGGTCTCTACCGATACTCTGATCCTTCTCTTCTACTTTGGCATTTAATGAACGTTTATAAATGGAAACGGAATGGAGAAATAAACAAAAATATGGAGACGAGTGGACGACCTCGGCGCCATGCAAGCACTTCATGGCCATAGACATCCCATGGTTTCTTGGCTGTTTTCTCGGTTTCTGTAGTGGATACAAGGCTGATGTTGGTCTCTTATGATACCCTGATCCTTCACCTCCACTTTGCCGCTTACAGAACGAAGATAAGTGGAAGGAGAGTGGAAAAATAACGGAAAATAAAGAGATAGGTGGACCAGCTCGGCGCCATGCAAGCACTTCATGGCAATAGACATCCCATGGTTTCTTTGTTGTTTTCTCGGTTTCTATTATGAATAGAAGACTTGGATTGGTCTCTACAAATATTCCGATTCTTCACCTTCACTTTGCCACTTACAGCACGAAGATAAGTGGAAGGAGAGTGGAGAAATAACGGAAAATATGGAGACAGGTGGACCAGCTCGGCGCCATGGAAGCATTTCTCGCTACAGACATCCCTTGATTTCTTCGCTGTTTTCTCGGTTTCTTTAATAGATAGAAAACTTGGGTTGGTCTCTACTGATGCTCTGCTCCTTCTCCTCCATTTTGCCACATACAGAATATATATAAGTAGAAGGAGAGTAGAGAAATAACGAAAAATATTGTGACAAGTGAACCAGATTCGCGCCATGCAAGCAATTTTTTCGACATACATCCCTTGGTTTCCTGGCTGTTTTCTCGGTTTCTGGAGTAGATACAAGTCTGGGATTGATCGCTCATGATACCCTGATCCTTCGTCTCTACTTTGGCACTTAGAGAATGAAGATAAGCGGAACGAGAGTGGAGAAATAAACGAAAGTGGAGACAGGTGGACCAGCTCGGCGAGATGCAAGCATTTTTCGCTACAGACATCCCTTGGTTTCTTGGCTGTTTTCTCGGTTTCTAGAATGAATAGAAGGCTCGGGTTAGTCTCTACTGATACCCTGATCTTTCCCCTCCATTTTGACATTTAGAGCACGTACATAAGTGGAAGTAGAGTGGAGCTATGAGAGAAAACATGTGGACAAGTGGACCAGCAATGCCGTAACTGGGCGTGTGTGAGAAAAGAGTAAAAAATGTCGGATCTGCCCCGCACTACTTCCTCCTACATTTTTTATCTCAATAACTACTTTCTGAACGTTTGTATCTGATTTACTTATTGAGAGAGAGAGAGAGAGAGAGAGAGAGAGAGAGAGAGAGAGAGAGAGAGAGAGAGAGAGAGAGAGAGAGAGAGAGAGAGAGAGAGAGAGAGAGAGAGAGAGAGAGAGCACATCCGCCATACTTAAAGCGTCGCGTCAGAGTCGGTTCATGAGTTCATCGCTGGCGCTCGTCACCTCAACATACAAACACACACACACACACACACTCTCGCTCATCCGCCGCCCCCAGACACACACACAGACCATGATGGGTCGTCTCTCACGTCTGCTGCCCCGGGGACACGTCTTCCTCTTCCTGCTGGTGGTGGTGGTGGCGCTGAGCCAGGGAACACGGCGCTGCCGGGAGGCGGACGTGGTGCTCGGAGAAGGGGAGGTGCAGCGCATAGCCGGCGGAACAAGGGACAATGATGCTTATTATTATAAGACCGTGTACCTGTGGCCCGAGGAAGGCTTCCTTGGTGTGGGTCTGCAGGCCCTAGTGGACACCCGAAATGGAACAACGGTGAGGCTGGCCGCGTGGTTCTCCAAGGACAGCCTGTTCACCGCCGCCAACACAACCGCCTGGTGGAAGTTGTGGGTGAGGGTGCATGACAGGCACCGTGTGATGTTCGCTGCACGTCTTGGTGATAGTGTGAAGGACTGTTACTCTTGGGTCACCGCTGACAAGCTACAGGGTCTGGACGTGGTGGGTTACGGCCCGTCACGATGGAGACATACGAAACCACCACCTGAGTGTCCCTATCAAGACACTACCGCAGCGTCCTGGCCACGAAACCCACCCACCTGCACGGCGCCCCCACCCATCACACGAGCCACTACACCCGCGCCCATCACACGAGCCACTACACCCGCGCCCATCACACGAGCCACTACACCCGCGCCCATCACACGAGCCACTACACCCGCGCCCATCACACGAGCCACTACACCCGCGCCCATCACACGAGCCACTACACCCGCGCCCGACCCTTTGTTGGTGGCAGCGGTGACAGCAGTGCTGGTCGCCCTTGTGACGGCCGTGGCAGCAACACTGATAGCGGCGGACTTGTTCCGCACACAACAGCGTCGCGGAGCTGATCAGAGTAAGTGTGTGTGTGTGTGTGTGTGTGTGTGTGTGTGTGTGTGTGTGTGTGTGTGTGTGTACATATCTCCGTCCACCTGTCTCCACATTTTCGTTTATTTCTCCACTCTCCTTCCACTTATCTTCGTTCCCTAAGAATCAAACAGAGTTGAAGGATGAGGGTACTAGTAGAGACCAACCCCAGCCTTGTATCTGGTCAACAAACCGAGAAAACAGCCAAGAAACCAAGGGATGTGTGTAGCGAAAAATGCTTGCATCTCGCCGAGCTGGTCCACCTGTCTCCACATTTTCGTTTATTTCTCCACTCTCGTTCCGCTTATCTTCATTCTCTAAGTGCCAAAGTAGAGACGAAGGATCAGGGTATCATGAGCGATCAATCCCAGACTTGTATCTACTCCAGAAACCGAGAAAACAGCCAAGAAACCATGGGATGTCTATGTCCATGAAGTGCTTGCATGGCGCCGAGGTCGTCCACTCGTCTCCATATTTTTGTTTATTTCTCCATTCCGTTTCCATTTATATACGTTCATTAAATGCCAAAGTAGAAGAGAAGGATCAGAGTATCGGTAGAGACCAACCCGATTTTTCTAGCTGGTCTAGAAACCGAGAAAACAGCCAAGAAACCAAGGGATGTCTGTAGCGAAAAATGCTTGCATGGCGCCGAGCTGGTCCACCTGTCTCCACATTTTCGTTTATTTCTCCACTCTCCTTCCACTTATCTTAAATCTCTAAGTGCCAAAGTGGAGATAAAGGATCAGGGTATCATAAGAGATCAATTCCAGCATTGTATCCACTGCAAAAACCGAGAAAACAGCCAAGAAACCAAGGGATGTCTGTAGCGAAAAATGCTTGCATCTTGCCGAGCTGGTCCACTTGTCTCCACATTTTCGTTTATTTCTCCACTCTCGTTCCGCTTATCTTTATTCTGTAAGTGCCAAAGTAGAGACGAAGGATCAGGGTATCATGAGCAATCAATCCCAGACTTGTATCTACTCCAGAAACCGAGAAAACAGCCAGGAAACCAAGGGATGTATGTCAAAAAATTGCTTGCATGGCGCGAATCTCGTTCACTTGTGAACACATTTTTCGTTATTTCTCTACTCTCCTTCCACTTATATATATTCTGTATGTGGCAAAATGTAGGAGAAGGATCAGAGCATCAGTAGAGACCAACCCAAGTTTTCTATCTATTATAGAAACCGAGAAAACAGCGAAGAAACCAAGGGATGTCTGTAGCGAAAAATGCTTGCATGGCGCCGAGCTGGTCCACCTATCTCCATATTTTCCGTTATTTTTCCACTCTCCTTCCACTTATCTCCGTTCTGTAAGCGGCAAAGTGGAGGTGAAGGATCAGGGTATCATAAGAGACCATTATCAGCCATGTATCTACTACAGAAACCAAGAAAACAGCCAAGAAACCAAGGGATGTCTGTATCGAAAAATGCTTGCATGGCGCCGAGCTGGTCCACCTGTCCCCACAATTTCGCTTATTTCTCCACTCTCCTTCCACTTATCTTCCTTCCTTAAGTGTCAAATTGGAGGTGAAGGATCAGGGTATTATTGGAAGCTATTCCCAGCCTTGTACCCACTACAGAAACCGAGAAAACAGCCAAGAAACCAAGGGATGTCTCTAGCGAAAAATGCATGCATGGCGAAGAGCTGGTCCACCTGTCTCCATATTTTCCGTTATTTCTCCACTCTCCTTCCACTTATCTTCGTGCTGTAAGTGGCAAAGTGGAGGTGAAGAATCGGAATATCTGTAGAGACCAATCCAAGTCTTCTATTCATACTAGAAACCGAGAAAACAACAAAGAAATCAAGGGATGTCTATTGCCATGAAGTGCTTGCATGGCGCCGAGCTCGTCCACTCGTCTCCATATTTTTGCTTATTTCTCCACTCTCCTTCCTCCTATCTACGTTCTCTAGGTGGCAAAGTGCAGGTGGTGGATCAGGGTATCTGAAGAGACCCAGCCGAGTCTTCTATTCATAATAGAAACCGATAAAACAGCCAAAAAACCAAGGGATGTATGTCGCTTGCATGGCGCCGAGCTGGTCCACCTGTCCCCACATTTTCATTTATTTCTCCACTCTCCTTCCACTTATCTTAGTTCTTGAAGTGGCAAAGTAGAAGTGAAAGATCAGTGTATCGGTAGAGATAAACCCGAGTCTTCTATTAATTCTACAAACCGAGAAAACAGCCAAGAAACCAAAGGATGTCTGTATCGAAAAATGCTTGTATGGCGCCGAGCTGGTCCACCTGTCTCCATATTTTCCGTTATTTCTCCACTCTCCTTCCACTTCACTTCGTCCCCTAAGTTTCAAAGTGGAGGTGAAGGATCAGGGTATCATAAGAGACCAACCCCAGCCTTGTATCAACTATAGAAACTGAGAAAACAACAAAGAGACCAAGGAATGTCTGCAGCGAAAAATGCTTGCATGGCGCCGAGCTGGTCCACCTGTCTCCCTATTTTCCATTAATTCTCCACTCTCCTTCCACTTATCTTACTTCCCTAAGTGCCAATGTGTAGGTAAAGGATCAGGGTATCAAAGAAGATCAATCCCAGCCTTGTATTTCCTCCAGAAAACGAGAAAACAGCCAAGAAACCAAGGGATGTCTGTAGCGAAAAATGCTTGCATGGCACCGAGCTGGTCCACCTGACACAATATTTTCCGGTTTTTCTCCACTCTCCTTCCACTTATCTTCGTTCGCTAAGTCACAAAGAGGAGGTAAAGGATCAGGGTATCAGTAGAGACCAACCCAAGCTTTGTATCCACTCTAGAAACCGAGAAAACAGCCAAGAAACCAAGGAATGTATGTCGCGAAACGTGCTTGCATCTCGCCGAGCTGGTCCACCTGTCTCCACATTTTCGTTTATTTCTCCACTCTCGTTCCGCTTATCTTCATTCTGTAAGTGCCAAAGTAGAGACGAAGGATCAGGATATCATGAGCGATCAATCCCAGCCTTGTATCTACTCCAGAAACCGAGAAAACAGCCAGGAAACCAAGGGATGTATGTCGAAAAAATTGCTTGCATGGCGCGAATCTGGTTAACTTGTGAACACATTTCTCGTTATTTCTCTACTCTCCTTCCACTTATGTATATTCTGTATGTGGCAAAATGGAGGAGAAGGATCAGAGCATCAGTAGAGACCAACGCAGGTTTTCTATCTATTATACAACCCAAAAAACAGCGAAGAAATCAAGGGATGTCTGTAGCGAGAAATGCTTGCATGGCGCCGAGCTGGTCCACCTATCTCCATATTTTCCGTTATTTTTCCACTCTCCTTCCACTTATCTTCGTTCTGGAAGCGGCAAAGTGGAGGTGAAGGATCAGGGTATCAAAAGAGACCAACATCAGCCATGTATCTACTACAAAAACCGAGAAAACAGCCAAGAAACCAAGGAATGTCTGTATTGAAAAATGCTTGTATGGCGCCGAGCTGGTCCACCTCTCTCTATATTTTCCGTTATTTCTCCACTCTCCTTCCACCTATCTTAATTTTCCAAGTGCTAAAATGGAGGAGAAGGATCAGGGTATCATTAGAGACCAAACCGAGTCTTCTATTTGGTAGAGAAACCGAGTAAACGGCGAAGAAACCAAGGGACGTATGTAGCGAAAAATGCTTGCATGGCGCCGAGCTGGTCCACCTGACACAATATTTTCCGTTTTTTCTCCACTCTCCTTCCACTTATCTTCGTGCTGTAAGTGGCAAAGTGGAGGTGAAGAATCGGAATATCTGTAGAGACCAATCCAAGTCTTCTATTCATACTAGAAACCGAGAAAACAACAAAGAAATCAAGGGATGTCTATTGCCATGAAGTGCTTGCAAGGCGCCGAGCTCGTCCACTCGTCTCCATATTTTTGCTTATTTCTCCACTCTCCTTCCTCCTATCTACGTTCTCTAGGTGGCAGAGTGCAGGTGGTGGATCAGGGTATCATAAGAGACCCAGCCGAGTCTTCTATTCATAATAGAAATCGATAAAACAGCCAAGAAACCAAGGCATGTATGTCGCTTGCATGGCGCCGACCTGGTCCACCTGTCCCCACATTTTCATTTATTTCTCCACTCTCCTTCCACTTATCTTAGTTCTTGAAGTGGCAAAGTAGAAGTGAAAGATCAGTGTATCGGTAGAGATAAACCCGAGTCTTCTATTAATTATAGAAACCGAGAAAACAGCCAAGAAACCAAGGGATGTCTGTATCGAAAAATGCTTGTATGGCGCCGAGCTGGTCCACCTGTCTCAATATTTTCCGGTTTTTCTCCACTCTCCTTCCACTTATCTTCGTTCTGTAAGCAGCAAAGTGGAGGTGAAGGGTCAGGGTATCATAAGAGACCCACCCCAGCCTTGTATCAACTATAGAAACTGAGAAAACAACAAAGAAACCAAGGAATGTCTGCAGCGAAAAATGCTTGCATGGCGCCGAGCTGGTCCACTTGTCTCCCTATTTTCCATTAATGCTCCACTCTCCTTCCACTTATCTTACTTCCCTAAGTGCCAATGTGGAGGTAAAGGATCAGGGTATCAAAGGAGACAAATCCCAGCCTTGTATCTCCTCCAGAAAACGAGAAAACAGCCAAGAAACCAAGGGATGTCTGTAGCGAAAAATGCTTGTATGGCGCCGAGCTGATCCACCTGTCTCAATATTCTCCGTTATTTCTCCACTCTCCTTCCACTTATCTTCGTTCTGTAAGCAGCAAAGTTGAGGTGAGGGATGAAGGTATCAGAAGCGACCCACCCAAGTCTTCTATCTGGTCGAAAAACCGAGAAAACAGCCAAGAAACCAAGGGATTTCTGTAGCGAAAAATTCATGCATGGCGAAGAGCTGGTCCACCTGTCTCCACATTTTCGTTTATTTCTCCACTCTCGTTCCGCTTATCTTCATTCTGTAAGTGCCAAAGTAGAGACGAATGATCAGGGTATCATGAGCGATCAATCCCAGCCTTGTATCTCCTCCAGAAACCGAGAAAACAGCCAGGAAACCAAGGGATGTATGTCGAAAAAATTGCTTGCTTGGCGCGAATCTGGTTCACTTGTCACAATATTTTTCGTTATTTCTCTACTCTCCTTCCACATATGTATATTCTGTATGTGGCAAATTGGAGGAGAAGGATCAGAGCATCAGTAGAGACCAACCCAAGTTTTCTATCTTATAAAGAAACCGAGAAAACAGCGAAGAAAGCAAGGGATGTCTGTAGCGAAAACTGCTTGCATGGCGCCGAGAATGTCCACCTGTCTCCATATTTTCCGTTATTTCTCCACTCTCCTTCCACTTATCTTCGTGCTGTAAGTGGCAAAGTGGAGGTGAAGAATCGGAATATCTGTAGAGACCAATGCAAGTCTTCTATTCATACTAGAAACCGAGAAAACAACAAAGAAATCAAGGGATGTCTATTGACATGAAGTGCTTGCAAGGCGCCGAGCTCGTCCACTCGTCTCCATATTTTTGCTTATTTCTCCACTCTCCTTCCTCCTATCTACGTTCTTGAAGTAGCAGAGTATAAGTGAAAGATCAGTGTATCAGTAGAGATAAACCCGAGTCTTCTATTAATTATAGAAACCGAGAAAACAGCCAAGAAACCAAGGGATGTCTGTTTCGAAAAATGCTTGTATGGCGCCGAGCTGGTCCACCTGTCTCTATATTTTCCGTTATTTCTCCACTCTCCTTCCACTTATCTTCGTTCTGTAAGCAGCAAAGTGGAGGTGAAGGATGAAGGTATCAGAAGCGACTCACCCAAGTCTTCTAGCTTGTCGAGAAACCGAGAAAACAGCCAAGAAACCAAGGGATGTCTGTAGCGAAAAGTGCTTGCATGGCGCCGAGCTGGTCCACCTGTCCCCACAATTTCGTTTATTTCTCCACTCTCCTTCCACTTATCTTAAATCTCTAAGTGCCAAAGTGGAGATGAAGGATGAGGGTATCATAAGAGATCAATTCCAGCATTGTATCCACTGCAGAAACCGAGAAAACAGCCAAGAAACCAAGGGATGTCTGTAGCGAAAAATGCTTGCATCTCGCCGTGCTGGTCCACCTGTCTCCACATTTTCGTTTATTTCTCCACTCTCGTTCCGCTTATCTTCATTCTCTAAGTGCCAAAGTAGAGAAGAAGGATCAGGGTATTATGAGCAATCAATCCCAGCCTTGTATCTACTCCAGAAACCGAGAAAACAGCCAGGAAACCAAGGGATGTATGTCGAAAAAATTGCTTGCATGGCGCGAATCTCGTTCACTTGTGAACACATTTTTCGTTATTTCTGTACTCTCCTTCCACTTATGTATATTCTGTATGTGGAAAATTGGAGGAGAAGGATCAGACCATCAGTAGAGACCAACCCAAGTTTTCTATC